>NC_084462.1:84305337-84606359 GCF_027409185.1 Cynocephalus volans | reverse complement strand
TGGCACAGTCAGTATTCAAACCCAGTTAGTCTAATTCCAGAGTCGGTGATCTTAATCACAATGCCATATTGCATCTGCAACTTGCTGTTTTCTTTCATTTTTTTCCCATTTAACAACATGCCTTGCAAAACCTTCCACTTTGTTATTTCTAAATGATGCAAATATTTAAAAACATTTATGCTATATTTATTTGTTCATTCTTCAATTAGCGGATTTTCCTGGTGTCATTATTGTAAATGACACTGTAGTAAACAATATACTTAAATTTTTAAAGTGTAAATTTGTGGACCAAAGCTTATACACAATTTATATATATATATATATATGGACGTACGCACACACTAACACATAGAGATGTATTAGACATTTTATAAGTGTTGAAATTTGAATGCATTTGTGTAGAGTATAAATAGAAGCAAAATTTAGATTCATGTTTTAGTTTTTTTTTTAGGCAAAAAGTTGCAGTTTTATTTATCATACTCTTATTCTTTTAAAATAAACCATTTTTTAAACACATCCATGTATTCCTTATTTTAAATAAAACATCTGTAAGATTTAAAGTTTCAGATTTAAAGCTCCTGCAAAATAAAATATATATACATATCATTTTGATTTTGATTTTCCCAAATAAGTGATTAAGATGTTATTTCTTTTGTGTCTATAACTTCAATGTCCTTAAAATAAATATTTGAAGAAGTACTCACATTCCTATTCTAATGGCACGATGATTTAAATAAGTTATAAAAACAAGCTATGGTAAAAGATCACTACAAATTACCATAGATATTCAGGTAATAAATAAACTTCTCTCTCTCCACTACCCCACACATAGTGTGTCTTTAAGTTTACTAAAAATGATAACTTGACAGATTGAGTAGAATGGTTCCCTTATAAAATAATTAAGTTGAATCATAATTTAATTATGAAAAAATGTTGTGATGTAGTGTCATGGTTCTGGAGGTTTGTCTCATTTTATGATCTTATAGATCCCACTCCTCCCCACCAACGATAGCATCCATCACTTTATAACATCTTAATTTCCTAATTCAGGTCTGAATATGAACTTTTATCATTTTCAAAGCAACAGAGTAATCTACACCCATGTTAAGTGCGTGCTGTGTAAATGTCTGAATAAAATACGTTGTCTTTGCATTTTGAATAGATAGTTTCCACAACATTATTTTCCCAGAAACTTCCTTTTCAAGGACTTTCCAAGAGATTTTGGAATTATGATGGCATGGAAAGAGGGTGATGATTTTCATTCATCAAAATAATTTGTCATTTCCTCCATGCTTATTTCCTCTTGAAGAACCTGAAGGGTGCATTTAAATATGTGCCATCAATCACAAGCTTTTTCAGAAAGATTTGCTTATTTTACTTTTTCTATAAGTATTTTAAAATATCTTCCTTAATAAAATGAAATACTATTATAATTACTATAAATATGACAACTTCTATTGTCCAAAAACATTGAGACTGGAGCAGATTTCAAAATGGGCAGTCATTGATTTTATTTGTGAATGCTACTACATCCTTCACTTCTCTACCTTCACCAACACTAATCAGTTCAGAGCCAAACCACATTTATCCTTCTCTCCCCCTTATCAAGTATCAATGAAAGAACAATCTATACACACTGATACCAGATAATGGAATTAACAGTTCTGCTTTCTGATTTTTGCTCTGCTCTCTGTGCCTTTCCTGTAAGTGTTGCTGGAAAAGATATCTCAAACTGCATTCTATTTGTTTCCATCCATCACAATAAAAATTCAGACAGGCTCTGGGAAAGGGATTGAAAGAGGGAGAGAAAAAGATGAGCAGAAAAAAGAAAGAGGGAGAAGGCTGGAAGGATGCGTGTTTTAATGAAATTGATAAAGTTAACGTTTTACAGCTTTTAGTGGTTTTATAAGATTTTGGTTACTTTAGTTATTTTTGTAAGCAAAGGGTTTTACAGAAAGCACACACGAAGACAGTATTAGAAGTAAAAGAGGTTAACTGAGGGGGAAGGGAGAAACATCTCAAAGATGAAATGGAGTGATAGCAGAAGTAGGCAAAAAAAAAGCCTTTGAACCTGATATGGGTCTAAAGTCTGTGAAAGGATAGGGGGAAGGAAGGAAGATGGGGGATGAAAAGCCTAAAACTAACTGCAGTGAGGCTATGAGAAAGTGTCATTCAGACCAGTGGAGAGTGCTAGAGATAAGTTTGCCTGTTACAGGAGTCTTGCATTGGGCATAAGTGGCCAGTTCTATTATTTCCAGCATGTTCAGTCATTGGTTGGGAGCAGTTTGGGGAGACTGTGGCCCTGGAATCAATGCTGCAATGGATTCTGGAGGTGTGGCAGCTGAAGAATGTCATCCAACTATACTGCTGTCAGCATATTTTCTCTAAGGGATATCTAAATGTTACATATTCATGGCTACCCAGCATCAATTTGATAATGCTACTTTAATAAATGATGATAAACAAAGTTATGTGAGTACCTTCTCCAAATATAAATCATCTTTCTAATTAGAATGGCACTCCTTTGGTGCTTTGATTGCTTATACCTTAAGTTCATCCTTCCTTGGATGTTTGTAGTCAGAGTTCTACTGGTTGCATTATGAGGAGCATTGCAAAGCTTCTGTATATACATATTTTTCTTTCTAAAAATACCTGAAAAGAATTCAGGCAAGTCTATAAAACACTGGTAAGGTTAGGGAAAGACAGTTTGGGAGAGGAGATTCTTAACTTCTTTGGTCTTTTCCTCTACTAGTCATCCAGATTCTTCTCAGTGGAATAGTTCTCATGGCACTGTTTCTTGAACCCACGTAAAGGAAGCTTTATTCTCTGCCCACAGTTCTGAACTAAGCTCTGTCTGCTTTCCTTAACCCCAGAAGTGTACTGATTCCTGTCCAACCACTACCAGGATTATTGAACCTTGTCAGGAAAGAGGCAGTGGTGAGAGACGTGATATAAAACAGAGAGAGGGAAAAATGGAGAGGGATACTGTTGAAGGGCAGGACATGAAGAGATTGCCAGATAGAAATAGAGAAGTTTCTGTTTTGACCTCATTTTCAAATAGGTACAAATGCCAAAAAAATAAGAAATATGTGCTGTGCTTTCCAAGGTTGTTCAGTTATTGCCATGAACAAATAAATTGGTGAATGTGAAAAAGCCAATTATCAGCCAAAGTTTTTTTACAATTCCTTTGTTTTCTTTTTTAATTTACCTTGATTGAAGTAGTGATTTTTGTTACTATTGTAGAACCTAATATGAGTTAGATTGTATGGTATATGGATATAGCTGGTTTAAAATACTCTTGATATTTGTCATAGTTCTGACAATGGTTTTGTATTTCTCTGTAAAGTTTAGAAGATTATATACGGTCCTCATGCTCATTTCCCCACTTCTAGTTGTGGCTTCCATGTTTAGCCAGGGCCTAATATCATCCGTGTAAAACAGAAGCTAAGGTTCTTCTTTACTCTTCACGGGCTCTTAATCTACGTCATAGCAGTCATATTCTCTTTAGTAGCTGAGAACTTTTTGTTTCAGTTTTTCCTGCCTATTCCACAAATATGTTTCTTCCCCCTCAGGAAATTTCCCGACTTCTCAAGCAAGGGTCAGAAATTCTCCTAAGCCTAAACAATGGCTGTTTCCACTGCTATACTCCCTTCCCCATGGGTCAACAGTTTACCCTACACATTCTTACATGCTCTGAACCAGGTTTACCAAGTATTAAGAAAATGACAGCCCCCACATAACAGTTTGCTTTAATCACAGTAGCAGGTCATTCTTTGAAGGCAAACAGAAGCCTTTGTCCTTGACTTTTCAGTTAGTATTTGTATGAAAGAGCTTTCTTTCCCACCAGAGGATTTGCTACAGGAGTTCACTGTAGATTTAGGTAAGAATGAATTAGGGATTATTAATTATTATAGAGGTTGTCAGATGCAAACAGGACCCACTTTCACAATTCATTACTGTACAGCAGTTTAGTCACCACACCCATATTTTTCTTCAACTTATTTTTATTTGCATTGCCATCAACCTCAACAAAAACCTAGTATATTAGTCTATTTCTGTTGCTTATAACATAAATACCAAAAACCAGATGATTTATAAAGAAAACAAAGTTTATTGTTTACAGTTTCGGAGGCTGGGAAGTCCAAAGTCCAGGGAACACATCTGGTGAGGGTCTTCTTTGGTGGTGGCTTTACAGCAGTGCAGGGGTCTCACATGGCAAAAAATGGCAGAGCAGAGAGAGAATAACCTCCTCATGTCCTCTCCTTTTAAAGCCCTCATAACCATGCCCCTGACCACCATTATTAATCTATTCACTACGGCATGGTCCTACAATCCAATCTAATCCCCTCTTCAAGGCCCACCTTTCAATTACCTTTCTTTTGGCCTATTTCTCTCTTTTAGAATGGGAATATGTACCAATGTTTGTCTCACCATTGTATTTTGGAAGTAGATAATTTGTTTTGGTTTCACAGGTGGGACTATCCTGTTCTTCCTTCATCAGTTCCTTTCTCCACATTAAATTCAGTCTATACTGTTAAAGATGTTTTTAACGGCTCTTCTTTTTCTGCAATATAAAATATAGATCTTTGCACATGGCTTTGAACATCTATCCTGATTTCTACTTTTTTCTTTTTATGATAAGGAAGTATCATCTCCCTTTTCCCTGTTTCCACTTGTTTGTGTTATTCTTATAGAATATATTAGTTTCTTAATTTGCATAAATTTAATAAGGTTATTATCTTCCAGCTTAATTTTAAGCTCTTAAAGCATTTAAGGAAATTTGACTTGCTTAAATCATTATAGGAGGAATGACCCCTGGCATCTCTTAGCTAGTGTCAGACACAATCATGACATAGGGGAGTGACAGCAGGCAGAAAGAAGCCTCATGTGGAATGAGGGGACGTTCCAACTGTACCCTGGACTCTTGATTGTACCAGGCCCTTTCGTCCTTAGCACCCTCCCTGCAGTCCTCCCACAGAACAGACATGTTATATACGATACTCCAAGGATTCGCCTAGACAGAGAGTCTTTTGATTAGGAAAGCTGACAGCAATAAGGCCAACAACTTTCTAAAACCCATGTAGCAAGAAATGGTTGCTATGCCATTGGCTTCCTGTGTCCACAAATACAACCTTTCTAATTTTGCCTATCATCAGCTCTAAGATCTCTAGTTCAGGGTCAGTCAAATGCTCCACTAAGCTCTCTTGGAAATTAGTCAGCAGCATTTGATATTTTCTCTATTTTGAAAGTCATAGGATTATTAAAGTAATTTTTTTTTTTTTTTTTTTTTTGGCAGCTGACCAGTACAGGGATTGAACCCTGGACCTTGGTGTTTTCAGCACCACATTCTAACCAACTGAGCTAACCAGCTAGTCCTTAATAAAAGGAAATAAAATGAAATTAGCCATAATGATCATACTAGGATGACTATTTCAAAGTGTGGATCCAGGAGACATCAGGATCACAATAATCCAACCCTTTAGTGGGAAATACACTTTGGCACAATGTATGTGGAAGTAAGATAAAGTTTACTATCTGCAATCTAAAAAAATCTTATAAATGCCATTGTTTTCTTGGGGTGGATTATAAATAATTTCTTTTGTGTATTTTTTTTTTCCTAAATAGTTAGTGGCAAAGAATGCTTAAAACTAGCTTAAAGGAATAAGAAAATAAAGCTGTCATGCTCAAGCTACTAATACTTCATAGTTTACCGAGTTATAGATTAATACCTTTCTCATAATCTTATTTTCTGGTCTGAGTTTGTAGCTTAACATTCTTTCCTACTCAGTAATAGACTGTAAACTCAGGAAGAACACTTGGGCATTAGCCACAGTCAATCCGGGTATACTGTATAAGACTCCCCCCGTCATCTGGTAATGAAGGAGAATAAATCCCTCAGTCCTTACATATCTACATGAAACCTGATATCTACGCTAATAGAGGTCATCTTCTGTGCTTAGGTGACAGACCATAGAAAATTCTCCCCCCAAGTCACATTTTTACTTCCATTATTTAATAGTAATTAAGAATGCAAAAGGTCAGAATGATCCTGGGTTGCAGGCAAGGGCAACCCCAAATTTTACTCATTGAGTGAAAGCCGCTCTTTCATTCTTAAGGAAGATATGATAATATTTTAGATCCAGAAGATGCATGTGATCCCACGTCCATATCAACCCAGGACATAGATAATGGCTCCACTTCAGGGAAGGAAACACAACTACCATCAAATCTGACAACTTTCCTTTAGCCTGTTTCTGGCACTGGAGCCTCCCTTAACTGATGTGCACAACACTGGTTGGCTCCTCAAAAAGAGCTCGCTTTTTCCTTTATCTTTAGATGACTACCAATCAAAGGAATCACCCAACAAGAAGTTTGCCTTTCCTTGGTTTCTATGAGCCAGTAATTCTACTTCATAGTACTCATGACACACTTTAAAGGAATCCTGAACCATGTATTTACAAAAGACTAGCATCTCGTGAGACCATCTCAATTTTAGATATAAAAGTTGCATCATACATCCAATTTCTGAGACCAATCTTTTCTCAGTTAGAAAACTAAGTCCACCAGCACAAGCTTAAGCACAGTGCTACTCCTGCATCCTCACCCTCATGACTCCCATTTAAGATTTCTTTTCTCATTCCAGGATCTTCCTCAAAAAGCTACAAAGACCTCTCAAGCTAGTATTAGTCAAATTCTCTTCTGGCTTTGACCACTGCAGGAGAATCCACCTAATATAGAGGCTGTTGGGTACAGTTTAGCCTCAGAAAAGTAAAATTCCTAGTTAAGATACCAAAGGAGAGTATATTTGTGGAAGGGAAAAAAAGCCATGTAGACGAACAATATTTTTCTAAAGTCTTCACTATGTTCAATTTGCTTGTTGAACATTTACATATTACTATACATTCTCATTTCTTTAAAACAGATCCTTAATCATGACCTCTAAGTCTCTAGCTTGGCTTAAGTTAATTAGAAAATCAATGTATCTTAGATATAACACACAAAGTCAAATTTAATCTTCTAGTTCCTTCTGGATATTCTGTGAGTTTGAGGAGTAGCAAATTAAAATTACTGATGCATCCTTTATGAAAACAGTATTTGAGTAATCTTAAAACAGTGCCATTCAGTAACTACGGAAAATATCACATTACGACAAGCAGAATGATCACTTGTCTTAGAAAATTACCAGCTATTAGCCCAAATCCTTCAAAATAACCCCACTTAACAAGATGGAAATTGTAATGAATGCCATGGTTCCTAAACATGCTAATTCTTTCCAAAATGTAATCGATATTGCTGTTGAGCATATTTAACCTATATAAAACATCTTAGGAGAAAAAAAGGTAGAGCACTGAGGGTGAACATTACATTTCCCAGTAAAGCATATATAGAGTATGTTCTCTAGTCTCTTTTAATAAATAAATACTGTATTCCTTACAGGTTTATAACATAGATTCCCTCTTACAGGCAGACTATATAATAGTACGATAGAACAATAAAATAATCACTGCTAACATGCTTCTATAATCTCTTCCTTACTCATTCCTTGCTTACCTATTTAAATTGACAGGTTTGATTAATCCATAACAGTTTTTTAAATATTAAACAACTTCCTGCCAGAACTGCACTGTAATTGTCATATATGACAAACTCTGAATCTAAGATTAGCAGATTAAGATAGTTCTAGGTTTTTAGTCTATCTTAGCATTTTGAAACAGTATGAAATATGATAGGTAAATATTAAAAAGCATTTTATATGTCACTTTAAAAATAAGACAATGTCTCAAATTTATAATTATTATAATGGTATAATAACTAATAACTTTCTGAAATGTTATAACAGGCCCATATCTAGGGATTATTTATATATTACTTCCTTTAATCCTCACAACTTTTTGAAATAGCAATTATAATTATTATTCTCATTTTTCAGATGAGGTTACTGAGGTTTAGAAACATTAAGCATGGTCAAAGTCAACCAGTGACCAGGTTATCAGAGCTGAAATTTGGACTATGTTTACCTGACTTTAGGACTTGATTGCTTTGCTATTATGCCAAATTGATGCAATTTGCAAATTAATAGTGCTTATTTATGGATCAGTTCCATTACATATTTTATTAAATTTCATATATATGTTATATTTTGACCTTAACATTTTATTATGTATTGCTCCGACAAGGTTTCTAAGTAGGTGTATTAAATAAATGTTTTAGATATATTTCTATCTAGATTCCAGAAAGATATTTGCTAAGGATTTCAGAATGTTCCCTAGAAAAATATCGTGTAGATAAAGTAACAATGGGTTGAATGGACCCAAAGTGTGGTAATTCATGAGTGATATTGTACTCAAGGAGAGGCTCTTAGTGGAATATTTCAGGAATTCCTTTTAGATAAATTATTTTTTAATTGAACTAGATGGAAATATAAAAGATTTGCTTGTAAGATTTGAGGGTCAATTCAGACTGGGCAAAATAACTACTGTAGTGTATTAGATGATGAAATTTATGTCTAAAAGATCTTAGCATATACATATTAAAACAATGAGCTGAATCTAGCAAGATGAAGTAAAAATAGTATATCAGTAAAGATAAGCTTGGTTACAATATGGTAACAAGCAGCTACCAAATTGCAATATATAAATCAAATAAAGGCTTATTTCTTGCCCATACAACATTTCCAATGCATATATACAGGGGAGGAGAGTGCACTTTGCTCTTCATAGTTGTTCAGGGAACCAGGGTGGCAGAGGCCTTGTCTCAATACACGCTTTCATGATTTCACTGCAGGCAAATTAGCATGTGGTAAATCACGTCTAACTCCTAAAACTTTCACAAAGTGACATACCTCATTTCTGTTTGCATTTTATTGGACAAAGCACATGGCAATAGCTAGGTTTAAAGGGAGATTTGTAGAGCAATCCTACCATGAGTCTGAAAGGAGAAAAGAACTTCTGAACAGTCCTAATTATCACAATCAGGAATAAATTGAGTTTATAAACTTGACTCTGTAGTAGAGTCAACTCATGAAATAGTCAACAGTTTAAAGAAGTATAGTTTACTGGCAACACATGAAAAAGTCTAGAATTACGTTTCAAATTAAGTCTCAAATTAAGTCAGAGCATGATGAAGCCAGGAAAGCATTCATTGAGAAAAGGGCAGACTGCAGAACAAGGAGGTAAACTCCTGTTGCTGATAGAGCCCCACTGCTTCTCGGGACTGCTGTGCTTAGTTCAAGACACAACACATGAACAGGGTTTGGGCCAAAGAAAAAGCTTGTAGATCAAACAAGCAGATTGAAAAGGGGTCTCAAATCAGACCATAAGAAAAACCTCCAAGAACTGGGGAAGCTGGATCTGGAAAAGAGAAGGTTCAGGTGAAGACTACGTTAGAGGTTTTTAAATATATAAAAGATTAGGTATGGAAAAAGGACTAAATTGTCTTGAGCATCCCAGAAGGAAGAACATGGATCATTAAAGAAATCGCGTGTGGGCAGACTTCTGCTCAATATAAGGAAATATTTCCAACAATAAGAGCTATCATTGTAAAAGCTAAGATTCTCATTTCTGCAGATACTTAAATAGCCTGGGTGATCACTTGCTAGAAACATTGCAAAGGAAATTTAAATATCAGATGTTTCATTCCTCAAAGCCTCTTTTTTAAAAAATTAATTTATATTTTGGCTGCTGGCTGGTAAAGAGATCTGAAAAAGCCTTTTCAATCTTAAGATTCTATTACATCCTATTCTAATTTTATATCCTGTCCTGATGTAATCACTGTATCAGTTGGAAGTTGCTACGTAACCAACCACTCCAAAACTCACTGGCTTAAAGCAACGAATCCTCTTATCTTGTCTGCACTCACTCACATATGTACAGTCAGCTGGAGAGGAGCCAGTTCTCATGTGTCTAGTGGTTGTCTGGGCTATTTATTGTCTGGGGCAAAAGGAAAGGACTAGGCTATGTGTTCCTCATCACCCAGCTGGCCAGACCAAACTTGTTCGTATGGCAGTGACGAGATTCTAAGGGAACAAGTGGAAGCAGGCAAGGCTACTTGAATCTAGGGCTGAAACAAATAACCATCACTTTTGCAGCATATTGTTGTACTAAACAAGGCATTAGTCCAGCTAAGATTCAGGGAACGTAGAAATAGACTCTTCCTCTTTATGCGAGGAGTTAATAACTGAGGCCACTTTTTGCAATCTAACATGATCATATGTACCTACAATTAAATATTATCCAGGTTACATATTTTTCATAATTCAAAGAAAATAGAATGTTATTTTATATACTTACTTCCACTCACAACATAGCATTCTCTGTAATATGGAATAATAAAAAACAGCAATTGCCATAGAAACATCAGAATCTCATTTTAGTATTTACCAAATTATCTCAGTTACAATACAAGGTAAAGAGTTATTTACTTTTCAGATGGATAAAGTATGCTGCAAATTTAAGAAAGGAGATATTTCTGTTTGAAGTTATCAGGACAGACTTTATGGAGAGGGTGGCATTGAATCAAGATTTGAAGTTTGGATACAATTCTGACATTTGACTATGGAAAAGAAAATGCAGACCAGGAAGCAGTCCAAAGATTTGAATAGCAACATGAGCAAGAAAATGTTTATTAGACATATTGTATCAGAGCATGTGGAGGAGAGAAGAGGGAGGTATGTTTAGAAAGGTAAGTTGAAAGTCCAAATGTCTGACTAAAGATATTAAATACATTAATCTTTGAATAATGTATCTATAACTCGGAATACCTGCATGTTATGAAAAATGACTCAGGACTCAGGCTTTCTGGGACCATGGTGATCAAACAATAACTACTGGTTGAGGATGACAATGAGAGGGAAGAAGTTGGCAAATTTATATTTACAAGATTGTATAGTTTTCATTAACCAGAGTAGAATCATCTGCCAAAAGTATAGGAAACTCAATTTTTAAAAAGATATTAGTCTACAGAATCAAGTGCACTCAGGCATAGCAGGCATCTCTTTTGCTTTGAGGACTTTTACACTGTCAACCATGATAAGCATCACTGTAACTCCTGATCATTATCTTCATGTTCAGACTCTAAGGTGCCAGGTAGGAAAGGCCAGAGCATGATATTTGTAGAAGTCATCGCTGCTCAGAACGATCTGAGTACAAATCTTTTCACACAAGGTGACACCATCTGCCACATAATCTTTATGGATAAAGTTCCCTACAGGAAAACAATACTTGAAATAGTTGTTCCAGAGTCACAGAGTGATAACTACAGGATCTTATGCTTTAGAAGATTCCCCAAGTTTAATGATAAGATACTTTTGTTTATATCAAGTGTGGGAGGCACAAAACTATAGAGCAAGAGTGAATGAAATCAGGGATTGTATCTAACAGAGTATCTATCTAGGCCAGAGCTGGGACTCAGATTTGTTCAACGTGATGTGATATGTGAAAACTTTCCAATGTATACATTTGTCTCCATCAGTTTACACAGGGTCTTAGGAGAGTAAAGAACTTGGACAGTGCCCACAATTGGGGTTCAGACCTACACATACAAAGACTGGATCAGTAGTAGGGAAATTGATAGGCCACCGAATTCAGGAAGGGCAGTAGGGTGCCCGTGAGAAGTCTTACTTTAAAAGAAAAAAGAGCCTGGCATGGTAATTCAGACCTAGCAGTAAGACCTGAATATCAGAGGGAAGAAATTCTTGTCACTGTGTGTGTGTGTGTGTGTGTCTTAAGCCATCCTGACCTAGCCATACTGGTTGTATAGGTAATTTGGGGGGAGAAAAATAATAGAATTATATGTGGACTTAAACTGTTTCTTAAGGATCCAAGCAAAACTGCTAAAGTGCTACCTCACCAACTGGGTGCAAATAACTCAGATAGTACAAATTAGAGATAAAACACTAAGTGAGGGCAAATAATACCTTCAGTTCTTCCAGTCAGTCAGTGGGACTTGAGGAGGGGAAAATCCTATATTGCCTCTGAGTAAAAGACCGACAGTAATGTGATCTAGTTACAAATGCATAGAGACTTCGAATTAGAAGGCCTAGTTTTAAGTCTTGGCTTTATCATTTATTGGCTGTGTGTTTGGACAAGTCACTTAACTTGTGGGTCTTAAGGCCTCATTTGAAAAATGTGGATTATAATGATAATCACATTATAATATAATCACAGGATCATTTAGAGTATCTCAGCTTTAAAAAAAATCTAGCACATATTATAGAAAATAATAGTTTTATAATACATTATAGGAAAAGTAAAGCTTTGCCCATGGTTACCAGAGGTTTCCTGGAACCTGAGGGGTTTTCCTAGGCTGTAGAACTTTCAATGCTAACATTAGGAAACCCTGAGCAAACCAAGATGAGTTGTCTACCCTAAGGGGTCTGGGGGACTCTGGCTGCCCCAACTGGCCACTGAAAGGGTTCTTCTGAGATGAACAGCATACCTGTAAGACATGTATAGCTCACTAGAAGCCTCATTTAGAGAATTAAATTAGTCAACATAGTTTTATCTATGCAGCTCTACTCCTCTGGGCTTCTGCCTGCGAAAATGCATGGATTCGAGCTTGGAAAAGTAATTGCCTACTACGGACCTCTACTTTGCAGATTTTATTAGCCATAATTGTTTGACCTTAGAAAATAGGAGGATTACATCTCAAGAAGCCAAAGTAGAGCCCATCTTCAGAAAAACAAAGAAACAGAGAAGAGAGGGGCCAAGAGGTAGGATGGGGAGTCTCTTTCTGAACTAAATGATTTTCTGAACTGAACTGAGTGATGAGAAGGAGAAATTTGTAGAACAGAAGCTTGTTCTATTGGCCCTTTGAGAGAGTAAAGTCATTAGAGCTCAGCAGGGCCTCCCTTTCTAAAAACTTTGATGTTCAAATAAAGACAAGGCAGATATTCGCAAACTTCTTCCCTCTCAGTGTGTGTTACAGTGTTGTTTTCTGCTTTTAATATTAGTTTCTTATCCTCTCAACTGCCAGCAGTGTTTACCTTTCTATCATTGCAAACGAGCATGGGCAGTGTTTTGTTTCATTATCTTCGGCAGAAGGGCCCACTTTTTGTTGGAGTCAAAGCTGGAAACAGATCTTGCTACTGCCTAGAAACTTACCACTGCTTGCATCAAACCATTAAACATCTCCCTCTGGCAATGTGTCACCCTTATTATACTTTAGTTATTTCATGCTCACTATTAAGCAGATTGCAATAAAACTGTCTAGTAAACATGCTGATATAATAATTTCTAAGTTTCTCTGGCATTCAGTTTCTATTTAGACCACTAGACCAGGTAGAATGAACATAGTAAAAGTCTGACACAATATAAATATCAATTGATTTGAGTAGAGAAGACAACTAAAAGAAGAAGACAGTGTCATTTCAATCAAAATCAAGTAAACACATTTGTTGAGGGTATGCCAAGCACAAAAGCACTGTTCATTCTATGGGTATTATTATTATTATTATTGTTATTAAAGTAGAGGTTGCAAAAGCATAAAGCCATCTCTCTCCTTATGCATGTTGTATTTAGCTAACAATGTAGTTGAAACGATAAGACAGACCATAGAAACCAGAAAGAAAAACCAAGTGGCCTTGTGGCTAGAATGTGCCTTAATGATCTCTTGGCATTTAAGGCCCTACTTCCGGCATGACCAATAACTTGAGCATGGGAATTAGTGGTCCAGTTTTGCAAATTTATAAGGCTCATAAGGCATATTATTGTGACTTAAGATTTTGAATACAGGCCTCTGCCAGATTAGGAAGAGTCTTAATCAACAGCTAAGAAGCAAGGGGATTTTTTTACCTATGTTTTTTCCAACCTGTTTTTCTAACTCTAAATATCTGAAGGATATTTGGTTCATCATTGGGGCAGTGTTGCACCAGAGAAAGTACTAGAATCATGGGAAGGCAAGGGAAGTCACGTGTACCTTCTTCTTTCCTTAGATATTATTTTCATATCACCTGCATATCCTGTTCTTCCTTGAGCAAAATAACAGTTTTAGTCAATGAGAAGCCAGCAAAGGCATTTAAACAGTGAGTTTAAAAAAAAATAAATCTTTGTTGTATAAAGATTGAGGTAAAAGGAGTATATTATATGTATTGGAAGCCAGGCAATTGGAAGACTTATGGAATATTTCTGACAAAGGAGCTCACAGGGGCTATTTTGTCAGAATAAATGATGAATTCAACTTTTAGCATGCTCAGCTTGGAAAAAATATGAGAAGATTTAAATGTTGGGTAGACTTCTAAGAGTGAGTGAAAGTTTAGGACAGGTGTAGCGATCTGAAATCCAACTCTACAGGAGTGCTAGCTACACGGAATGGCATAGACAGAGCATAGAAACTTAAATTGAATGAGAAAGAAGGATGCAATTACACCTTCCTCACAATACATCCTACTTTGTTCTCTATATCAAGTAACAAAATTATGACACATGCTACTGTTATAGGAATTATGATAAATTGTTGATCACTACAGGACATCCTTGACTTACTTGTGTTCCAAGAAAACTAAATTACAAAGGTCCAAAGTCATTTATCTTCTCTTTTCAATTTAAAAATGGAATTCATAAACTTTAAATCTGATGTAAGACTCTAATGTCTGTAATCAAATTCTAGCTAAATTGCTATTCAACAGTGTAACCATGGAAAAGTTGCCTAATTTCTCTAAAATGATTTTTTTATCTGTATAAGGAAACAATTACAATTTTCATCCCATTTAGTTGCTATGAGTATTAAATGCACCAACATATGTAAACATTTAGCACAATATGTGGTACATAGAAAACATATGTTTATTACATGTTGGTCATTAGTAATTGTTCTATGTTTTAAAATATGCTTAAATATTTACATCTTTGATATATTTCTGAAAATGAGTTTAAGATTTTAGAGATCAAACTATATTTTAACGAGAACTTAAGGGTTCACACCCTTTGGAACGTGAAAAATCCCTAAATTTGCACATTCAGGTTGGACTATGATATATCCACCCAAGGGGGACAAAGAAAATACAGTGTAGATAACAGGACAGCCCCACAAATAAGCAAAAGAGCTTAGCTGATCCATACTCAGCGGATTGTTGTGAAAAAAACTCTTTGATCTATATTTCATTTCAGCATCACTCTATAAGTTCAAAAGTAAACAGGAACATTAAGCTGACCATCTTGGACACAGAGAATGGAAGTCTCAGGCTTGCATATTAGTTATAAGGCCACGGCTGGCTGTGAGGTACATGTACCCAGTTTGGCAGCAGTAGAAAATGATTTCGTCCAGTGAAGAAAGTGTAGCTGGCCAATTTAAATATTTATTGTTTTAATTTTATTTCAATGAACTGGGAGTATTAATAATAACTGCTACAATTTCTCCTATAAAGGGAATAAATACTTCAATATTTATTTTTATAAGTTTATCATTTTCTTTTTGTTTTGGTGTTTTTGTGTTTTGTTTTTTATTGAATATCGTAACCCTTTTTGTCAGTTATCTTTAAAAGTTTGACTTTTTCCAGCAATTGCAAGTCTGTGTCAGGGAGGGACTTGTAGTTTTTCTACAGCATAGATTTTATGTTGGTCATCCAACATTCTCATTTCAATGCAGCTTTGCTCTCTAGTCATTAGGAAATCACATCTGATAGAGTCATATTGTGAGAAAAACCCATATTCCTGAAAGGGTAAGGTGAGCCCAGGCAAGTGGCTAACATATAATTCCCAGTAATTTCACTAGAAGGCAGAGATTGGTTCATTTCCCTGTTTGGTTCACTGTAGGGCTCATCCCCTGTGATTACAGAATCTAGAGACCTGATTCCCTTGGCTTGCACCATCATCACGTCATGGATGGACTGACCAGAAGGCATTCAGACCACCTGGGCCAGCCCTTGCAATCAGAGAGAGAACATTTGAAATACTGTGTGTGGCCTCATACTAGAAGATCTCCTGGCAAAGAGATTTTAAAACCTCATCTCCCTCTCAAAATCATTCTGATACATTATCACCTTACTCTCTGATAAAGATTCTTTTTTTATCAAAGCCAGAGTCTTGCTTTTAAAACAGTTTCTCTTATTATGTCTTATGTCCTTTAAGATCAGTTCCAAGAAATACACAGCTCCCTGGCTACCAGTGAGAAAGGTTTCCTGGATCTTCCTCCATCCCCTTTGATTGCATCCAATGCAAATAAGTTTATTCCTTGGTTAACACGATTTTTTGTTTATGAAAAAGGAGGAACCAGTAACCAAGGAAGATACACCTCTAGAAGCTAGAAAAGATGAGAAACATTCTCCCCTGAGGCTGCCAGAAGGAACGCAACCTTGCAGAAATCCTAATTTTAGGACTTCTGACCAAAGATGTAAGATAATAAATCTTACAGTTTTATTTTATTTTATTTTATTTTATTTTAGTGGCTTAGTATTGGCATAAGCTACTAAATTTGTAGTAATTTGTTATTATCAGCAATAGGAAACTAATACACTCGCCTTCCTTTTTTTTTTTCTTAATGCGTCTAACTCATTTTCAAACAGTGCTGCCAGAGCACTTTGCATCTTTTGGAACATCCACTGTTCTTTTTGGTTTCCTATCTTCTATCCTATACAGTGTGCTTCATTCTATAACCAGAGACCCTTGTGCAAATTCGCTACCATTGCTTCTTCAGGATTGGTATTGCTTCTATCATCAATCTAACAGAAGCTATTTATCCAGTATCCACAAGGCACTTAAAGCTGTTCTAAGTATTGTTTTAATGTAACCTCTTCTCTAAGAGGTTACGATCTCTTTTGTTATCATGAGTTCAGCAATGAACTTGAAGAATAAAGTTACTTGGAATCTGAAAAAACAGTTATCTTTTTAATTAGCTGACATAGAAAAAAAATTTTTTTTCTAGATAGAAAATTGCATTTTGAGAATGTAAATTATAAGCCTGGAAGTTACAGGGTGCATATGTCTAGAGATCTAATGTAAAACATGAAGAACATAGTTGTAATACTGTATTGCATACTGGAAATTTGCTTAGAGAGTAGATTTTAAGTGCTCTTACCACAAAACAAAAACAAAAACAAAAACAAAACACCTTAACTATGTGAGAAGATAGATATGTTAATTTGCTGAACTATAGTAATCATTTTTCTACACCAGATTTAAAGTTCACATTTTGATATGTCCTCAACAAAGTCTTGCTTTGTTTTGTTTTTTAATTTTCTGTACTATTATAATTCTTTCTCTCTCTGTGTCTCTCTTTTTCCCTCTCATCCCAATCTGAAAGGTCAATAGTGGATCTTATTTTTTAAATTTGTATTTTCATAACTGTAAAGTCAGCCATTTTTCTTATGTTTTTGGCAATTTGTATTTGTTAGTTTGTTGCTGTTCTTGTACTGTTCTCTTTACATTTATCTTTTGTGGTAAATTATCTCTTCTATTAAGATTTATAGGAGTTATTTATACATCAAGAAGAGTACTTTTTGTCTTATATTTCCTAATCATATTTTCAGTTTATTATATTTTTAAATATTATTTATGGCATCCTTCATCCTGAATAAATTAATTTTTGTTTTGTTAACTCTGTCTATATTCTCTTGGATATGCCTTTGGATAATGTTTATGAAACTATTCTCCTCACTGAGATTATGAAAAGATTTTCTTCCAGTCCTCATATAGTAAACATTTGTATCTTTAGTCTATATTAATTTATTTGAATATATGGTATGTGATATATAAAAATCTTTATTTTTCATTTACCTTACAATCTTAATAACATTTATTGAAGAATATATTCTTTCTCCAAATACTTTAAATTTTAGTATTTATATTGTATAGAATTTTAATACCAAATCATATTATGTGTAACCAAATTATATTTGGTTATTTCTGGACTTTCCGTTTTCTATTAATTTTAGGGCCAATTTTACAGCTGCTGTAGATTGAATTGTGTCACCCAAAGTTTGATGTGTTAGAAACTTAAGTCCCATTGTGCAAGTATTAAGAGAGTGGAAAATACTATTATGATAATTTAAAGGTGGGGCCTTGAAGAGGTGATTAGACTGTGAGGATCATGCTCTAGTGAATGGATTAACCCATTGATGGTTTAATTGTCATGGGCATGGTTTTGATGGCTTTAAAAGGAGTGCATGAGAAGCTCTCTCTCTCTCTCCGCTTCTGCTAAGCCATTCACCATGTGGCAACCTGTGTTAACTGTAGAGTTACCACCAAGAACAAGGTGCTCACCAGATGTGTTCTCTGGATTTGGACTTCCCATCCTCCAAAACTGTAAGCAACAAATATTATTTCTTTACAGATTTCCCAGTTTCAGGTATTTTGATTATAAGTAACAGAAACAGACTAATAAAAAAATTGGTACTGAGTGTGGGGCATTTCTCATAACAAATACTTGAAAATGTGGAAATGGCTTTGGAACTGGGTGTTAGGCAGAGCCTGGAAGAATTTGGAGAAGAAGGCTAGAAAAAGCCCAGATTCTGATGTGAGTTTAAAAGACAATAAAACAAGGAAACTTTGGAACATCTTAGAGACTGCTTAAATGGTGGTCACCAGAATGTTGATAAAAATATAGACAGTAAAGGCTATATTAAGATCTTACATGTAAACAAGAAGGAGATTATTGGAAATAGGGCCAACTATCACCCTTGCTATGAACTGGCAAGGAACTTGGCTGCATTCTGTTCATGCCCCCAAATGTTATGGAAACTTAAAGGTGCTGAACAAGGGTATTTGGCAGAAGAAATTTCTAAGCAGCAAAGCATTCAGGAAGCTTCATGGCTACTTGTAACAGCCTATGCTGAGTTATGGCAGAAAAGGCATAACATAAAGCCAGAATTTATAATTAAAAGGAAAACAAAACATAGAGATTTGGAAAGCTTTCAGACTGGCCATGTAAAGAGTGAAAATGTGTCTTTGGGAGAGGAAAACAATGGCATAGCCTAGTGACCGTTTGTGAAGGAGGTTAGAACAGAAGAAAGGAGTTATCAAAGAATAGACAAAAGACTTTGAAGGCATTTCAGAGATCTTCAAGGCTTCCCCTCCCATCACAGCACCAGAGGCCTAGGAAAACAGAATAGTTTTGGGGAACAGACCTGAGGTGCCTTCCATGGGCTTGCTGACCAGGGTTACTTTGCAATGTTGGTCCCTGCGCCCTAACTGCTCCAGTTGTTCCAGCTGTGGCTAAATTGGCCCCAGGCTGGCTGGGCCCACAGCTCTATGAGCTACAAGCTGGAAACTTGGGCAGTGGCCACGTGATGTTAAGTCTGCAGGCTCCCAGACTGCCAGAGCTGTTCCACCCCAATTTCAAACGATGAATGATCTGCCCTAGGGGTGGAGTCACCACATACAGCCTTCACTAAAGCAATGCCGAAAAGAAACATGGGATTGGAGTAGCAGCAGATAATCCCCACCAGGGCCCTGCCTAGTGGAGCTGCAACAGCAAGACCACCACCATAGAGACCCCAGAATTGTGAAGTTACCAGCAGGCAACACCAGCCTGCAAGAGTTGAAGCATGACCTAAGACCAAGAAAGCCATAGCAGCAGTAGGGCTACCTAAGGACTTGGAGACTCTATCCCCACACCAGCATGCAGAGAATGCTGAACTTGGAATCAAGGTATACAATTTGCTAGCTTTGAGATTTGATTTCTACCCTCCTGGGTTTTGAACTTGTTTCAGACCTGTTACCTCACTGTTTTGTCCCATTTCTCCATTTTTGAATGATAATATGTACCCTATGCTTGTTCCACCATTGTATCTTGGCAGTAAATAACTTGTTTTGATTTCACAGAGGGGACCTTGAGATTTTGGGCTTTTGAGCTGAAACAATATAAGACTTGGGGGATGGAATAAATTTATCTACCTGCAAAAATGACATGAACTTTGGGGGCCAGGGATGGAATGCTATGGATTGAAATGTATCCCCCAAAGTTTGATGTATTAGAAATTTAACACCCACTGTGATAGTGTTATGAGGGTGGAAAATCCTATTATGGTAATTGAAAGGTGTGGCCTTGAAGTGGTGATTAGAACGTGAGGACTATGCCCTAGTGAATGGATCAATCAATTAATGGTTGAATTATGGTCATGGGCATAGTTATGATGGCTTTAAAAGGAATGTGTGAGAAGCTCTCTCTCTCTCTGCTTCTACCAAGCCATTCACCATGTGACACCCTGTGTTGCTGCAAAGTCACCACCAAGAACAGGGCCCTCGCCAGATGTAGTCCCTGGAATGGATTTCTTAGCCTCCAAAACTGTAAGCAATTTGTTGTTTCTTTACAAATTGCCCATTTTCAGGTATTTCTGTTATAAGCAACAGAAACAGACTTTCAAATTAGTATATGCATTTAGGCAGGAAAAATGGCACAAAGATTGGAATGGAAGAAATAAAATCATCTTTTTTCAGAAATGGAATGATTATTTTTGTAGAAAAGCTTAAAGAGTCTACAAAACAATTACTTGAACTAATAGTGAAGTTAGCAAGGAAATAGAGATTCAGTGTTAATATACAAAAATCAATTTTTTTTACATACTATCAGCAAACAATTATACAATGACATTTAAAAAATTGTATTAAATTGTGTCAAAACACATAACATTCTACACAATTATTGAAAATCAATGTTGTACCCCACATGTATATATAATAAATAATAAATTTAAAAAACACATAACAAATGGAAAAAAATGTGAAACGATGTACAAAATCTGCAGCCTGAAAAATACAAATAGTGCTGAGAGACATTACAGACGATCTCAATAAATGAGTTTGCCTTCTATGTAGACGTGAAGATGCAACACTGATAAAATGTCAGTTGTCTCTGATTTGATCTCTAGGTTCAGTGCAATCTGAGTCATCATCCCAGAAGCCTTTTTTATAGAAATTGACAAAATGATTCAAAAATTTACCTAGAAATGCAAAGGACTTAAGTATTCAAAATAATCTTTTTTTTTTTTTTTTTCTTTTTCGTGACCGGCACTCAGCCAGTGAGTGTACCGGCCATTCCTATATAGGATCCGAACCCGCGGCCGCTGGGAGCGTTGCTGCGCTCCCAGCGCAGCACCCTCCCGAGTGCGCCACAGGCTTGGCCCATTCAAAATAATCTTAACAAAGGTTTGAGGACATTCACTACCCCACTTCAAAATACAACATAGAGCTACAATAATCAAACACTGGTAAAGTGGTGGAAGACTGAAAAATATAGCAATGGAAAATAATAAGGTCCAGAAATGCACCCACATAAATATGGTCATTTGATTTTTGACAAAGGTGGCAAAGCAATCTAATGGGAAAAGAGAGTTTTTTCAACAAATTGTGCTGGAATAATTGAATATCCAGATGGCAAAAACAAACAAACAAATAAAAAAAAAAAGAAACCTCAATCCCTAACTCACACCCTATAAAAAAATAATTCAAAATCTGCTGCATACTTAAACATAAAAATTAAAAACAAAAAACTTTTAAAAGAAAATGTGTGAGAATACTTTTACAGGAAAACATGGAAGAATATCTGTATTTCTCGTTTTTAAGTCACAGAATGTGATAACTATAGAAAAAAATAATAAATTAGTCTTCAACAAAATTCTGCTCTTGAAAAGACACCATTAAGAAAATAAATAGACAAGCCAAATATTGGGAGAAAATATTAACAAAACATTTACTTGACCAAGGGCTGATATGCAGGATATACAAAGAAATCCTACAACCCAAGGTTAACAAAAATTAACCTCATAAAAAATGGGCAAACATTTTTAACAAACAGAACAAAAGAATATATACAAATGGTTTAAGTACATGGAAAATGTACAACATCACTATTCTTTAGGAAAATGAAAATTAAAACCACCATGAGATACCACCACACACCCTCCAAAATGGTTAAAATTAAAACCACTGACAGTAACAAATGTTGACAAAGATGTGGAACAACCAGAATTTTTCTATGGATAGTGTGAATATATGGAAATAGTATGAATATATGGAAATGTGTGTGTGTGTGTGTGTGTGTGTGTGTGTGTGTGTGTGTGTGTCAGTGTGTGTGTGATAAAGCAAGTATAGTGTTTTGACACTGGGAAGGACATGAATGAATCTTGCAACATATAACAAACACTGTGTCTATGCAATCAACTATGATCACCAAGAATCGATAAAAGTGGCTAATGAAGTGGAAAGATATCAAGGGTGCAGCTGAAACATGTGTATCAATTAGGTCACCTATTTGTCTAGTATTAATTCAGAAGAAGGGCAAGCATGATAGAGTCCTGCTGATGAAATCTTTGCCACAGTTTAGATAGGCTAGAGGCCCATTTAAATAGACACAACAACAAAACAAATGGTATGGACACTTTTGCACAGAACCCAGCTACTGAAGAAGTAGGACCTGGCAGACACCAGTGAAGGGGATGGGCATTTGCTTAAAATTTTTTCAATATAGATGAAAATTGTCCTTTTAAAAAAGCTCAAGAGAGTGTTTGAAAGACTGTAACTGGTTAAACAGCTTTAATAGACTAATTCACAAGCCTATTTGGTGGAAATGCATCTAATGGCTATAAGCTTAAATTTCTATTACTCATTTTGAATTTATGCATTAAAGAAATTATGAATACCTTTTCAGAACCCAACCTCTTCCTAAGTATGGGATGGTCTCTATGTCAAAAAGCTGTTGAGATTTTAGTATTTTGCACATTACTGGCCACCTTACTGAGCTCTCTTGTCAATTTCAGTAGTTATTTAGTTGACTACTAGAGTTTCCAGGGGGCATTCTCTGTTGATAATGGCACCCAAAGGCACTTAGAATTAAAGTTCCATGTACTTATTATGACCGGGAAGGCCTGGTCTGCCTCCCAGCCTCATGCTATGCCTCTCTTTCCTTCTTTCACTGCAGTGCCTACTACTCTGGCCTGTTGGCTTGAATATGTGGATTGCTTTTTCCAGCATTAGGGCTTTAAACTTGCTGTTCCCTCTGCCTGGAGTTCTCTTTGGGACATTTATCACTGACTCACCTGTGCCTGTCCATACTTGGATCTCTGCTTATGGGATCCTTCTTCCAAGAAGCCTTCCTTGGACCAATATAGCTTCTATTAGGTCCCCCTTCTCTCTCTCACAGCAGCTGGTGCTTTTCCTACAGAGAACATTTCACAGTTTGTCAAACTTTATCTTTTATTTGATAATCTATCTCCTCTCCCATGAAGTTGTACACTTCATATCAGCAAGGACAATATCTTTTTTAAAAAATCACTATATTCCTACATCTTTCATGGTGCATGTTATATAGTAGGAGCTCCATAAATATTACGTTAACTATTGAATGCTGTCACAATGGGTTCTTGTTTTTTTCAGATAACACTTTACTCTCAGAGGTCTGTTTAAAAGGAAAGAAGAAAAGCTTATCTCTATCATGATATACAAGCCTGATAGTGACTTAATAGATTTCCACTTGAGAAGCAATTGTATATGAGAAATAAATAACATGTTAATAAATAAGAGAATCTTTCTAATGATGGAATTCTCAGATACAAAACTACAGGGTACTAAGAGGAGAAAAATGGGGAAAACAACATCATTTAGCTTATAAGTACACAGGTTAGTACCAATTCCAAGTTCCACATTTGTTGAAATACGAGATCTACTAATATATATACAGTACAGAGGAGTATAAATATATAAAAAGAGATGATCTATATATTTTGAGAAATTTCGAGAAATTCCATTATTACCATTACATATGATACTGAGAGACTGTCAAGTTCTCCCTTTTTAAAATTTAAAATATTAGTAGGGTTTTTATGATCTTTTTATTCTAAAATGACTTGTTTTTCTGAGGATGAGAAAGCCATTTCATCAGAACAGGTTATGGGGTTTAATCTGTTACAATATGCATCCTGTTCTTTAAGCCCTTTAGATGTTTGATTAGAGGTGGTGCTCAGAAGGCACAGACTCTGCTAGGAGAGCTCTACAAAGAACACTCCAAAAATGATTCCTTTTCAGTAAGTATTCAATGGCAGCAAAGAAATTTTCTTTCAGGAATCTGCATTATTTCACAAATACCTAATGAGTAAACTATGCTAGCCATATATAGATAGCCTGAAGAAGGTCTGCCTAAAGGTATAAATCATTGTTTCTCTCAGGGTCTGAAAAAGAAGCAGATGGCATCTATAAAATACGAGAATTGAGGTTTGTTCACAAAGGGGCAATTGCAAAGTGTGCATATAGGAGAATCACAAGGATGGGGCATATACATTATATACAATAAAACAAGTTCATTTTAAGTTTCTAATTTGATGAGTTTTGTCAAATGTATGCACACTCGTGTAACCAGACCCAATAAAAATTCAGAGCATTTTCAACATTGCAAAGCATTCCCTCACGTCCCTTTGTAATCGATCCTAAACTCTAGGCTGTGAGCAATCACTGATCAACTTGTAATCGCTACAGATTAATTTTGCCTTTTCTTGAATTTTTGTATAAAATGAGGTAATACAGTAAGGATTCTTTGACTCCAGTGTCTTCAGCTCAGCATAATGTTGATTGTATCAGTAGTTTATTTCTTTTTATTGCTGAGTGGTATGCCATTGTATGAATACACCACAGGTTATCAGTCCTCTACTGAAACACACCTGGAATGATTCCAGATTAGTTTTTTCTTTTCTTTTTTCTTTTTTTCTTTTTCTTTTTTGCTATTTTTAATAAAGCTTCTATAAACATTCTCATGCAAAACTTAATTTACAGTAAAGTCCGATTTGTATACTTTTTTGTTTTTTCTGTGTAGGGCATTCTGGGTCCTGTCTGAGAGATGATTCTTCACCCAAAGTTGTAAAGATTTTCTTCTATGGTGGTCTTTACAAAGTTTATAGTTTTAGCTTTTATATTGAGACCTGTGATTCATTTATAGTTAATTTTTCTGTATATTGTACGGGTAAGAGATAAGATTTGTTTTTGTCCATATGAACATACTGTTGTTCTGGCATCATTTGCTGAAAATACTAGCATTTCCCTCATGAAATTACATTGGTGCTTTTGTTGAGAATGAGTTGACCTTATATTATATAGATCAGCCAGTTTCTTGACTCTCCATCCTGTTCGCTGATCTGTTTGTGTTTCTTTTTGACAATATCACATTATCATGATTTCTACAGATTTATTGTAAGCCTCGAAAACCAGTAAGATATTTCTCCAGTTTTGTTCTTCTTTTCCAAGATTTTTTTTAACCTATCCTTTGAATTTCCTTGTAAAGTTTTACAAGTTCTATAAAGCCTGCTGGGGTTATGACTGGAAATGCATTAAACCTTTCAATCAATTGCGGGTAGGTTGTCATCTTAAAAATAATGAGTGTTCTGATCAAAGGACATGGAATAACTCTCCATTTATTTAGATTTTAAAAATTTCTCTCTGTACATCGTAATTTGCAATATATGGTTATTGCATGTATTTGTGAAAGTTATCTCTAAGTATTTCATAGTTTGGGATACTATTAGAAACTGCATTTTTAAATTTTGATTTTCCAATTTTTTGTTTCTCATAATGAGATTGAATTTATTTTTGTAATATTGATCTTATATTCTGTAACCTTGCCACAATCACTAGTTTTCATAACATTTTTGCAGATTGCTTAGAATTTTCTACATATGTAATCTTGCTGTCTGCATATATAGACAATTTCATTACTTCCTTTCCAATGTGATGAATTTTATTTATTTTTCTTGCCTTGATACACTGAGTAGGATCTCCACCATTAAATATGTTATCAGTAGGTTTCTCATAGTTGCCCATTATTTAGTTCACTTCTATGCCTAAGAGTTTTTGTCATAAGTGTGTGTTGAATTCTGTCAAGTATCATTTATGCATCTATTGCAAATGTCATATGGGCTTCTCCCTCTAATTTGTTTATATAGTGAATTAAATTGATTGATTATCAAATATTGCATCAGTCTAGCATTCCTAGGATAAACTTCACTTGGTCATGATATATTTTCCTAAACATGAGTAGCTGAATACAACTTGTTAATATTCAGTGAAAAATTTTGTGTCTGTGTTCAGAAGGGTAAGTCTCTAGTTTTCATTTCCACTAATATCTTTGTTTGGGTTCAGCATTAGGATCATGCTGTCCTCATAAAATAAATAGGGAAGTGTACTTTCTTCCTCTATTTTCTGAAAAAGTTCGAGTGGTATTATTGTTTCTTGGATGATTGCAAAACAAAATAGAATTTTATTTTATAAAAATTACATTTCCTTTGGGAATATGGGTGTTTCTACCACTGGTGAGCTGGCTCATTTGTGTAATCAATTCTCATTTATTTGTGGAGAGATTACTCTTAACAAAACCTGCTTTTATTCTTTTTTATAATTGAAACACATTTGATTGTACATATCTGTGGGGTACAGAATTGAATATAAATACCTGTGTGCTACATGTGATGCTTAAATGAGGATAACTAATAAGTACATTCAACCTTACACATTATAATCTTTTTTTGTGGTCCATTACCAATTTCTTGCTAACACCCTTATCCCTACCCCTTCCCCACCTCTGTTGGCCTCAGTTCTGTTGTCTCCTTTTGAAAGTTCAATGAATTATTGTGACAGTTGTATCTTTCTTTCTTTTTTAGTTTATTTGTTTATTTTTTTAGCTCCCACTTGTAGGTGAGGACATGCAGTATTTCTCTTTCTGTAACTGGCTAATTACACTTAACATGATTTTCTCGAACTTCATCCATGTTGCTGTGAGTGGCAAAATTCCATTCTTGTTTTTATGGCAGAGTAGTATTCATTGTGCATGTATACCACATGTTCCTCATCCAGTCATCTGTTGATAGACATTTAGGTTGGTTCCAACCTTTGGATCTTGTAAACAGAGCTGCAATAAACATGGGAGTGCAGATATTCCTTAAACATGATGTTTTCCATTTGTTTGGCTATGTACCCAACAGTGAGATTGCTGGATCACATGGCAGTTCTGTCTGTAGTTGTTTGAGGAGCCTCCATACCATTTTCCATGATGGCTGAACTAATTTACAGTCCCACCAACAGTATAGGAGGGTTCACCTTTCTCCACATCCTCACCAGCATTTGTCATTCTCTGTCTTTTTGATAATGGCCAGTCTAACCGGGGTGACTTGATATCTCAGTGTGGTTTGATTTGCATTTCCCTTATGCTGACTGATTTTGAGCATTATTTCATGTGTCTGTTGGCCATTTGTATATCTTCTTTTGATAAATGCCTGTTCAGCTCCTTTGCCCATTTTTTATTCGAGTTACTTATTTTTTTTCCTGTGAAGTTGAGTTCCTTGTGTATTCTGAATAGTGATCACTTGACAGATATGTAGTATGCAAATATTTTCACCCATTCCATAGGTTGTCTTTAATTGTTAATTGTTTCTTCTGCTGTGCAGAAGTTTTTTAAGTTTCATTTCATCCCCTTTGTTTATATTTTCTTTTCCTGCCTGTGCTTTTAGGGTCTTATTCATAAAGTCTTTGCCCAGTCCTGCTTCCCAAAGCGTTTCCCCTATGTTTTCTTTTTAGAGTTTTATAGTTTCAGGTCTTTTTTTAAGTCTTTAATCCATTTTGAGTTGATTTTGGTATATGGTGAGAGGTATGGGCCTAGATTCATTCTTCTACATATGGATGTCCAGTTTTCCCAGCACCATTTATTGAAGAGGCAGTCCTTTCCCCAATGTATGTTCTTGGTGCCTTGGTCAAAGATCAGTTGTCTGTATGTATGTGGGTTGATTTCTGTTTTATCTAGTCTGTTCCATTGGTCCAAGTGTCTGTATTTATGCCATTACCATGTTATTTTGGTTACTGTAGCTTTGTATTATAATTTGAGGTCAGGTAGTGTTATGCCTCCAGCTTTATTTTTTAAATTTTTTTGCTCAAGATTGCTTTGGCTATTCAGGGTCTTTTTTGTTCCATATGAATGTTAGGATTGTTTTTCTGTTTCTGTGAAGAATGTTAGTATTTTGATGGGAATTGCATTGAATCTGTAGATCGCTCTGGGTAGTATGGATGTTTTCATAATGTTAATTTCTCCAATCCAAGAGCATAGAGTATCTTTCTCTTTTTGTGTACACCTTAATTTCTTTCAGCAGTGATTTGTACTTCTTGTTACAGAGATCTTTCACCTCCTTCGTTAAATTTATTCCTAGGTATTTTATTTTTTTGGTGACTATTGTAAATGTGTTTGCTTTCTTGATTTCTTTTTCTGCTAGTTTGTTATTGGAATATAAACATACTATTGATTTTTGTGTGTTGATTTTGTGTCCTGTAACTTTACTGAAATTGTTTATCAGCTTTAAGAATTTTTTCATAGAGTCTTTAGGTTTTTTATTTATTTATTTATTTATTTATTTATTTATTTATTTATTTATTTATTTATTTTTTTAGGTTTTGCTATATATAAGAACATGTGATCTACAAACAGGGACAGTTTGACCTTGTCTCTTCCAATCTGGATCCCCTTTATTTCTTTCTCTTGCCTGATTGCTCTGGCTAATACTTCCAATACTGTGTTAAATAGGAGTGGGCATCCTTGTCTTGTTCCTGTTCTTAAGGATGATATTGGCAGTGCGTTTGTCATATATGGCTTTTATTTTGTTGGCATACTTTCCTTCTATGCCTAATTCCCTGAAAGTCCTTATGATAAAGGAATGTTGATTTTTTGTCAAATGCTTTTTCTGCAACTATTGAGATAATCATACTGTTTTCGTCCTTGATTTTGTTTGTGTGGTGTATCACATTTATTGATTTGTATATGTTAAACTATTCTTGCATCCTTGAGATAAATCCCACTTGATCATGGTATATAATTTTTTGATGTGTTGCTGTCTTCTGTTTGTTAATTTTTTTGGAGGATTTTGGTGTTTATGTTCATCAGAGATACTGGCCCATAGTTTTTTGTTGTTGTATCTTTGTCTTGTTTTGGTATCAGGGTGAGGCTGGCCTCATAGAATAAGTTTGGGACAATGGCCTCTGTTTCAAATTTTGGAATAGTTTGAAGAGAATTGGTATTAATTTCTCATTAAACATATGGTAGAATTCAGTAGTAAAGTCATCTGGTCCTGGTCTTTTCTTTGTTGGGAGACTTTGTTTCAATCTTGTTACTTGCTATTGGTCTGTTCAGGTTTTCTACTTTTTCTTGAATCAGTCTTGGTAGTTTTTTTTTTTTTTTTATTGAATCATAATTGATTATACATAGTTTTGGGATTCAATGTTGACATATGTTGATCAAATCAATATTATTAGTATGTATATTGTTACAAATTGTACTTATTCTTTATGCCCCTTGTCTAATCACTTCCTATCCCCCTCTTCCTCCTAGCACCCACCACTGATAACCCTATATGTATTCTCTCCCTCTGAAAGAACAATGGTTACTCTGTTGGTTTGTTGGCTAGATGATCTGTCCAATGTTGAAAGGTGTGTTCAGGTCCCCCAATATTATCATAGAGCAGATGCTTCTTCTGTCATTCTAGAATGGGCTTTGTGGAGAGAGACATCCTCTTCTTTTCTTTGGTCTCTGCTGGTGACTTTCCTTGTGTCAATGCACTCCAGTGGCTGGTGGACCATCTGCATGGTGGTTGTGACATCTAGCCACTTTCATGGCAGCCTGGTTACTGTGGTGGCTGTGGTGGGCCACTCACATGGAGGTGATGTTTTTGGCATGCTTCTTGGCATTGGTGGTATGCCTGGTTGTTGGCAGAGGGTCCAATCCTCAGCTCCATGCTCTGGGCCCCCAAGCAGGGCCCCGAGGCACTGGTGATGTGCCTGGATGTGGGTGGGGGGACTTGTCCCAAATCCATGCCTCAGGTCCCCTGGTGGGCCCTGAGGCACTGGTGGTGTGCCTGGTCCAGAACTAATTTTTTGTCCTTTGCTTACTTCTAAAATGGGGGAGCTTCCTGTGGGAACTAGTACTTGAGCTATGTTACTGAGCTAAATTGCTGCTTGGCTGCTGTTTCCCTAGGGAAGACTTTTTGTGCAGCTTAGAGTTTAATGGTTGACCTTATAGGTATTTCCGGCTCTCCAGAGACCCAGTGGATCTGGGTTGTATAGAAACTCTGATCTGGGCCTGAATCTTTTCATCAAACTGCTCTCCTTGCAATTCTGCATTCCTGACCAGTCTTCTCTGAGTGGTCTTGTGCTGATTGGGTGGTGGATCAGCTGTCCTTGCTGTGTCCCAGTGTTCTCCCAGTGGGCCCATCTCCCCCATTGCCTGTGCTGCAAACCCTTCCCATGGGATGGGCCCTGCACTGGTCCCTTGTGATGACTCACCAGCCTCTGAATGGCTCCCCTTTCTCAGCTGTTCTGGCTCCTTGCTCCTGCATGGGTCCACGGGAAACCTATTAGTGGTCCTGCTGTCCTGGGGACCACCAAGTCCCTCATCTCCCCAGCCACCTCAAAGCAACTCCATCTGAAGGGCACAGCTGTGGCTTCTGACAGCTCCTGCTCAATGCGCTCAGCAGTTTCAGCCTTAAAGCAGCCGCAGCCTGCAACTCTCTGAGCAGTTTTTTCTTTCTTTCATTGTGGCTTCTCCTGCTTTGTGAACTCTGCTGGTCTCTCCTCCTCTTCCCCTGAGCTACAGCAACCCCAGCTTGGCTGATGTTACATTTTTATATTTGTAAACTGGTTGATTTGTGGGACAGAGTGAGGCTGGAGACCGTCTATCCCACCATCTTGACCTGAACTCGGTCTTGGTAGTTTTTATGTGTCCAGAAATTTATCTGTTTCCTTCAAGTTTTCAAACTTGTTGGCATATAGTTGTTTGTAATAGTCTCTAATGATTCTTTGTATTTCTGTAGTATCAGTTGTAATGTTTCCATTTTCTTTTCTGATTTTTGGTTTTGGGATCTTCTCTCTTCTTTTTTTGTTAGCCTGGTTAATGGTTTGTCTTTTTTATCTTCTCAAAAAATCAACTTTTTGTTTCATTGATCTTTTGTATCATTTTTTTTTTTTTGGCATCTATTTCATTTTGTTCTGCTCTATTCTTAATTATTTCTTTCCATCTACTAATTGTGGGAATGGATTGTTCTTGTTTTTCTAGTTCTTTGAGGTGTAGCATTAGGTTGTTTATTTGAAATCTTTCTTCTCTTCTGATGAAAGAGTTTATTGCTCTGAACATCCCTCCTAGTACTGCTTTTGTAGAATCCCACAGATTTTGGTGTGATGTGTTTTTATTTTAATTATTTTGAAGAAACTTTTTGATTTCCTGTTTAATTTCCTCTTGAACCTGTAGGTCATTCAGGAGCATGTTGTTTAATTTCCATGTATTTGTATAGTTTCCAGAGTTTCACTTGTTATTGATTTCTAGTTTTAATCCACTGTAGTCTGAAAAGATACTTGAAATGATTTCAGTTTTTAAATATGTGTTGAGACTTGATTTGTCACCTATAAGTGCTCTATTCTGGAGAATATATCATGTGCTGATTAGAAGAATGTATGTTCTGTAGTTGTTGGATGAAATGTTCTGTAGATATCTGCCAGGTCCAATTGGTCTAAAGTGTAGTTTAAGTCATATGTTTCTCTGTTGATTTTTTGCCTAGATGACATGTCCAGTGCTGAGGGGGGTACTCAGGTCTCCAACTAGTATCATATTGGGAACTATCTCTTTTTTTAGGTTTCATAATGTTTGCTTTATATATCAAGGTTCCCCAGGGCTGGGTGCATATATATTTGTGATTTTTTTATGTCTTCTTTTGGATAGGTCCCTTTATCATTATATAATGGCCTTCTTAGTCTCTTTTTATGTTTTTTGGTTTAAAGTCTGTTTTATCTGATATAAGAATAGTTACTTCCATTCATTTTGGATTTCCATTTGCATGGTATATCATCTTCCATCCGTTCACTACTAGTCTGGTTCCTTACAGGTGAGGTAAGTCTCGTGAAGACAGCATATAATTGGGTATAGCTTTTTAATTCAATCAGTCTATCTGTCTTTTAGTAGGAAATTTAATTCATTTATGTTTAAGGTTGTTATTTAATGGTATTGTGTTGCTCCTGGCATTTTATCCATTTTCATTTGGATGTTTTAAATATCTTTAACTTTATTTCTTCTTCTTTTATTGTTTTTCTTTATGTTTTTTGGTTTTTTGAGGTGGTAAGATATAGTTTATTTCTCCTTATTTACATTTTTGTTCTACCAGTGGGTTTCATTCTTTCTTGTGTGTTCATGGTAATGATTATTGTTTTATGGATTCAAGATGCAGGACTCCCTTGAGGATTTCTTCAGGGCTGGTCATGGGGTGGTGAACTTCTGCAGTTTGGGGGATATTTAGCCTCCTAGATCTGAAGGTCTGTGTCTCTCCCTGGGAAATTTTCTGCTGTATTTCATTGCATAGGTTTTCAAAGACTTTTCTTTTCTCTTCTCTTTGCAGGACATCCATGATTCACGTGTGTGTGTGCTTAAAGTTGTCTGTTAGTTCCCTTAGATTTTCTTTATTTTTAAAAAATTCTTTTTTCTTTTTTCTTTTTGACCCATCTAAGCTATTTCAAAAAAGCCATCTTCAAGATCAAAAATTCTTTCTTCTGCTTGCTCTAACCTGCTGCTTAAGCTCTTGGTTGTGTTTTATATTTTGTTGAATGAATCCTTCTATTCCAGGAGTTCTGCTACATTCTTTTTTGAGGTATTAATATCTTTGTAAATTTACTCCTTCATATTCTAGATACTTTTTCTCACTTTGTTGTGTCATCTAAGTCTTCTTGTATCTCATTGACTTCCCTGATTGTTACTTGGAATTCCTTTTCAGTCATTTCAAGAGTTTCCTGCTCTGTAAGGCCTGATATTTGAGAATATTTTTATTCCTTTGGTGGTGTCCTTTTTTTTTTTTTTTTTTTTTTGCTGTTGTATTTCTAGCATATCTACATTGATACCTGATCATATGGTAGATCAGTTGCTTCTATTAGTCTGGGCTTTGGGGAGAGAAACTTCCTCTTGTAGATGTGCTCTATATTGACCCTTGAGTGGTATTAGTTCCAGGTAGACACACTAGTGTAGTCTCTGTATGGGTACTTCAGCCATATTCAGTGTTAGAATTGCATGTGACTATCTGCATGTCCTAGGAACTGGGGCTCTTAGTGATTCCTTGCTGAGATTACTGACACTGTGATGGTTCATCAGGGACATGGGTGAGCTCACAAGTTTTTGGTTAAAGTGCCTGGGTGCCCTGTTGCTCTTTGGCTGGGGTGGGTGATACTGGGCAGGCATGTCTGTACTCCAGGTAGTGTCCTTTGACCCCAATGGGTGAACTGGGGTATATTGGAGCTCCGCAGTTTGAATGGGTGACCCTGGGCAGTGTTTCTCTTTTCTCTTTCCTATGGGCAGAGGCTCCTTCTGGGTCCTTGCCTCCCCCAGTTGGGGGATGGATTGGTGGTGATTGGGAATTTTCTTCTTCACTCTATTTGGGTGTCCTTGGTTTCTGTACTCTCAGGGAGTTCCATGTGTGTCTCTACCTGAATCAAGATAGTTGTGTGGACTGCATGCATACCTCCCACCCCTAGGTGTGCTACAACATGTGGCAGCATAATTCCCCCTGTGTATCGGGCCCCTGGGTTGCTGGTCTGGGCTTGCCCACCTCTTTCCCTGGGCTCCACAGGTGTCAATGTAGTCGAATGGTCTGTGGCCCACCTGCATGGTGGTGGTGGCTTCTGCTGTGGCAGCAAGTCATCCTTGTGGTAAAAGTGTCTGTGGCAGTGGCTCTGGTGGACCATCCACACAGTCTTCAGTAGTGGTGGGGGCCGCCTATGGCTGCTGATGTTCCTGGGCATGCTTCCTGCCATTTGTCATTCAGGTGGGGGCTGCCCACAACTGCTGCGGTTTGGAGGCATGCTTCCTGCTATCTGTTGGTCAGGTGAGGATCTGCTTTTAATTTTTAATCATAGCTTTGTAAATGGTTTGGTTCAGGTAGTGATTTAAGCATTGTGTTTTTTTTTTTTTTTTTTTTTTTTTTTTTTTTTTTTTTTACCTATAACTTAGTGTAGCATCAAAAAATAAAACTAAAAATAAGTTGGATTATAACCAACTTGTACTTAGAACATATCAACTTCTTTAAACAGTATAAATATGATTCTATCTCAGACCCAAATTCTTAAAGCAAAATAAATCCTAGACTATAAATTAACTTCCCTAGCCTTAGACCCATACAATTCAGAAACAGTTATTTGCTCTGAAGTAACAGCATTTCATAATCAAAAGAAGGTTCTCATGTTGTCTTTTCTAGTTGTAAACAATTTGGCTGTACATACTGACAAAGCAGGGGAGATTGATTCCAGTTTCACTAAGATGCCAATTGTCCAAAGTTCACACACTTTAAAGTTACACTCATTTAGAGGAAACCTCACACGGAATTAAATTTTGCTTTTGCCAAATCCTATTGCCAAGCTCAAACCTATTGACCCCATATCTTTCTCCTCGCCCTTACCAAGCTTTCATCCCATGGGTGGTAAGAGCAGTGATCTGTGCCTTTATCTTCCTTAGCTACTCAGTTTCACAGACCTTAGCTAAACTTTATTACTTCTATAGGACAAGATATTGTCTTTCCAGTACTTATTTTCTTGCTGCAGCAGAAACTGACTTACCACAGAAAAACAAATCATTCATCAGCCCTGACTAAAGAATAGACGAAAGAAGAAAAAGTTGTAAAACAAGCACAAGAGAAACAGAATCCCTGGTGACCAATCTAGCATCAATAGCAATATCTTATCTTCCCATTTCAGCCTAAAAAAACAGTAAACCAAAGATCTGCAGTTTTAAGGTGAATCTTTTGTAGTTCCAAAAAAATCCTTTTTCCCATGCAGCTAATATCAGCTGTACTCATAAGTTGCTTAAGTCAGTGCCTGGTTTTCTCAATGAGGCACTTTGTTCTTATATGTTCATTTATCAATTAAGCTCTGAAAACTCCTCCTTCATGTTATTTATTTTTAAATTATATTTGATGGTATAATAGCCAATATTTTTTTAAATTCCTAAGTCCTACCTCTCCATCAGCTTTTCTTTATGTGGAATTCCAAGTTGCCAATAAAAAATATTACTTTCTTAATATCCAGACCAATGTTTGATACCTTAATGTAGGGTTCTCTGGCAGAAGATATAGAGCACATAGCTGAGGCCAGAGACCTAAATGTATCTTCTCCTCCCTGTAAAGCCTGAATATAAATATTGGAATCATAACATTATTTTATTGGCTTCAATGGACTATCAACGTTGGTGTTCAAGCTGGGTAGAACTTGAGTCCACCAACCCACTGACATTCATAAAATAGGAGTTGGGGTTAGAGTAGAAAGAAAAGGGAGAGGTAGAAAGGAAGAGAGGATAATAGCACTATGTGAACTACATGGAAGCCATAATTTTTAATCCCAAATGATCCTAGGCTGTTATAAATATTAACTGACATTACATCTTGAACATGACCAATTAGAATAGGAATTTCTCCTCTTGAGAAAAAAGGATGGAGTTGAATAGAGAAGAGATCAGATTAAAAGAGGCACCTTGTCCCCCAAAATGCTGTTGCAGTCTAAGAAATTTTATCACTGCACAAGAAGATGTACTGAGATTAAGACTTCAGACATTTTTAGGGTGACATGACTTTGCTCTGACGTTTAAACCAATGATCAGTGGATTCATCTAATTAAACAGGGGCATGGATCATGTGGTGTACACTGCACAGTTAGAAATGCTTATGAGGTTATAAGACTACATACTGATCTACCATGGATAGGAAATTAATATATATACATACACACACATACACCCCTTGTCCTTCACCATAGTTTGAGAAGCACTAATTAGAATAATTTTTAGTGCCTAAATAATGTCTGTCATATATACGGTTTCTCTTTCCCACTCTCTTAGACAGACTTTCTGCCCTTTAGATTTCATGTAGATGTCTACTCTTTCCTTTGCTTATGTTTTTATAATATGCTTCTTCATTTCAACCTTATGGAATCATAGATTGAAACAACCTGAAAAGAATCTAAAAAGATAGTCAGTCCAACATTCTTTTCAGCCACAATATTCAAGGTTGTAATTATTTTTCTCTGCTAAATTTTATGATGGCTATTTCCAGTGATGTATAAGAAAGTGTTTTCCACTTTTTAGTAGCATCTCTAAAACATACTATGGATCACTGGCTTGTGGAAGAGACAACTCCAGTAAAGGTACTGGGATTGTTATCTTCCTTTGCAGAAACTATATACCTTCTCAATTGGGTTGTCTGTTCTGGCTTTTTTCCTCAATCTTTTGGAGTTTTGAGATCTGGCTTACTTTGGCCCTGTAACCTATAGTCACCTTTTATAATATCTGCTTTAACCCCTGTTCACCTTTTGTAATAATATTTCTACATATATTACATATCAAAAATGAGGCTGGAACAATTGTTGAAAGACTTAAGCTATTTATCAAAAAGTTCTCAAGGAGCAAATTATAATTCTAATAATTCATATCCGCAGTAAGACCAGAGAGAATGAAAAAAAAAAAATATTTCAGCCCATACAGCTATCTTTCATAAAAGTCTGACATTGATGAATAAGTTTAATATTACCAAATAGTTCCTTAAAAGCACGAAGATGATATGGGTTTAATATTCAAAGACTAAGATGTTGAGATCTAACATTAAATTTTTGGTTCATCATGCACTTATAATTTCTACTTTGTGCTATGGAGCAAAATGATGAATCATTTATAGGAGGTGCTTTACAATGCTACAAAAGAAGCATAAATGTTACCAATGAAGAATCATCCAATTAAGATGAAGAGAGTTTAATATTCTTTACTAAGTGAATACCAGTAGCATTGAGATTGATATTATCAAATTTTCTTTAGGCTGGCAGACAGGATTTGTGATTGCGTTGCCTAACGTTCCAAATGAATAATTTTTTCTTCTTTTATAGCCTAGAAATCTAAAAGCCTAAAGTATTTCAAAAGGCATTCTGAAGAATCATGTTAAAAAGCAGTTGTATCTAACAATATGGACACATATTTTAGGATCATACCATGCATATGTGTAATGGGTAATGCGCTTAAAGAGAAGTGATCCTATGCAGGTGCAATTTTATAAAACACTACCACAACTAGCCCTATCAACAGTACTAAAAGATGATGGTGACAGTAATAGATACCAGAGATACTATATGTGTAGACTAAGATAATGACTACATGGATTCATTGTGAACCAGGATTTTTTAAGCACACTCACAAAAAATTGGCTAAAAGTCAATTTCCCAGACACTGGGAAAGGACTACCCCCAGCTTACTATATAAATATAAATATATGTAATCGTCAAGTAAAATGCAAATTTAACTACATTATATTTCTAGCATGAGTCACTGGTCTCTCCTCACTAAGAGGCTAAAGGGAGGCCATAAACCAACATAAGCAAAATAAAACAAGTCTTATTTTTCACTGTTGCGTCAGTGTGTACTCTCTTACGTGGATTCGTTTCCTGATAAATTAACTTAAAATCAACTTTTTATTTAAGCATGATATGTATAATTTCAGATATCATGAATTATTAAATAAAACTTTTATTTTAGCAGTGAGTTCATCCCCCAGTTATTACTTTGTATCTATAACACTTTGTATCTATTGTTATTACTATGTATTCATCCTCTTCCTGAGTTAGAAAACTATAACGACTGTTATTTTATTCCCAAGAACGTAATTTTGTATTATAGCGGACAAAATCCTATTATACATTGTGAGTTTTATTAAACATTCTTTATCTTCTTTTTTTTCTTTTGCCATTTCCTTTAATAGTTTGTGGCCTGTGACCCCACAGAAATGTATTACTCTAAATTTTTTACTGTGCAATTCTTTTTCTCTGCTGTTTTCATAAAAAAGAATAATGAAAAACTATACCCTATTTTCCTCCACTTTTCCCTTTAACTTCTACCATCATATTTTTCTTTTAAGCAGAAAAATTAGTCTGTTTTTCAGATACAGTCAACCAACTGTTTGACCGTAAAGCATGGTTTTGAAGCTATAGAATACTGTATTAAATGGCTCATTGGCTATAAATTGAATATGAAAAGCTATTTAAAGTAGATCTATTTTGTTTGAAGTGGGATTTAGAACCCTTCTCTAAGGAGATAGGGGCTCCTTTCTCTTCATCTCCTTTCAAAAAATAAATAATGGCATCAAACTATAGATTCAAAAGACTACCAGCATCCAAGCAGGATAAATAAAAAGATCACACCAAAGTACCCGGTAGTTAAATTGTTAAATACCAAAGAAAAGGAGAAAGATGTAAAAGCAGTCAGGTATGTTATCTTCAAAATAGAAGCAGTAAGATTTAAAGCTGTTTTTTTTAACAACAACTATTGAAGCTAGAAGAAAATAAATGATGTCTTTAAGTGCTAAAAATTTTTTTAAAAAATGGAAAAAAAAAAAAAAAAACCCAACGTGGAATTCTATACCCAGAGAAAATACACTTTTTCTGAAAACTAAAAGAATTCATCAGCATATGTTTACTACAAGAAATTCTAAAAGAAGTTCATCAGATTGAAGGAAAATCATTTCAAGAAGCGTGGAACATTAGTAAAGACTGCAGAGTACTAGAAAGGGAAAATATGTAGGTAGTTTTAAAAGAATATTGACTGTTTAAAGGGAAATAAAATAAAATGTGCAGTATATAACATATGTAGCAATAAAATAAGTGACAACAATGTGGTGTAAAAGGAGGTAAGGCATTACATGTTTTATTCATTGTTTAGGAAGCGAAGCTACCAAAGTTGACTTTAATAAGCAAGGATGCATGTTTTAATATCTAGGATAACCACTATATCAAAATAACAGATAATGCAAAGGAAAAAATACAGGAGAAAAATGCAATAACAAATTAAAAACATTTGACTAATCCAAAAGAAGACCAAAAAAAAGGTAGAAAAGTGGAACAGAAAAGAGATGGGGCAATGCATATCAAAAATTAATATGTATGAGAAAAATATTGGTTTTTTATTCATTATAGTAATATAAAGTTTATTATAAATACACTATTTAAACCTAAAAAGCAAGTTTATTTAAAGAAAAATTATACACAAGACAGTACTAATTGTACACAGATAACAGAAATTTGAAAAATGCTAGTGCACTAAATGCTACCAGCGAGTAGAGAGAATACTTTCTGAATTTAGATACACTCCTAACTATGCTATTAATTATCTATATAACCAGGGGAAAGCAATATGTCTTTGTGAAGCAAGATAATTTTTTAAAAATTTTCTTTAATACATATATGATTCTTCAATCACTTTTTATGGAAACAATTGCTATTGTTTGCCTTGGGTGAATATTTACATATGTAGGTATTAATGGCCAATATATTGCTTGTTGTGTTGAAATCAAAAAGAAATTTACCCACATAATGGACTTATAAAATTGAGGGACACAAGTTATTGAAATAACATTCTGGGGACTATGACTAATGGACCATAGTCATTCATGCAATAAGTATTTATTGAGCACTTAATATATGCCAGTCTTTATGCTAGGTATCAGTCATAGAGGGACTAAAAAGAAAAAAATACACATCAGTCTACTACCATCATTGCAGATAGTGAAATGTAATAGGGTAGAGCCAATTTCCAAATTGAGCAGTGGCATGAAGAGAGGAACGATTGGTTTGTTAGAATGAGACATGAAGTCTTCACAAAGGACCAGGCACGTTAGCTGTGTCTTAAATATTGAAAAACTCATTTAGTTGAAGAAGGGATATTTAACCAGTTTTGGAAAAAAATGAATTGCAAGTAGATGCTTAACTTTTAAAAAGTATAAACTTATCTTAAAATGGACAACAATTTTTTCAACATTGTAATCTCTGGAATGCAGACTGTATATTTCCGTCACATGAAGTTTTATATCTGATTTAATTTATCATTTTTTTTTTTTTTAGGCTTGTTTTGTTTCTGGGGTAATCAGCGCTAATAAGAAAGTTAATAAGAAATCAAGTTAATAAGAAATGCAAACTTGATGCCAATAGCCTGGCTCAATCCAAGTCTCGAAGCCTCGGAGCCAGGGAAGCCAATGGTGTGATTCTCAGTCCAAGGCCAAGGCCTGAGAGCCCAGAGGCACCACTGGTGTAAGTCCTGGAACCCAAAGGCTAAAGAGTCTTAAGTTCTGATGTCCATGGACAGCAGAGAAGAGTGTATCCTGGCTCCACTGGATAGAAAGAGAGATTGGCCTTTTTCTTCTGTTTTTGTTTTCTCTGGGCCCCCAGCAGATTGGAAGTTTCCATCCCTTACTGAGGGCAGATCTTTCCCACCTAGTCCACTCAAGCCCACATGCTAATCTCCTCTGGAAACACCCTCACAGACACACCCCAAAATAATGCTTTACCAGGTTTCTATGTATTCCTTAATCTTGTTAAGTTGAAACCTAAAATTAACCACATCTACACTGAATTTTTTAGTGTTTTTCTATGTGATTCATTATCTATTTGCTCTGTAGTTTAAATTTTCACTTAAAGTGGATGGAGAAAATAACAAATTCTGGTATATACTTGGCACTTAAAAAACTATGTTTTAAGTCACAAAATAACTGTGCGGAATCAATCAAGTATAGCGATACTAAAATATTTTCCCGTCAATTATAAATGCATATTTCAGGATTCTAAAAACAAATTTATCTCTTAATTTAATATTATACAATATAACTTCTCTCAAGGTGAATAATTTATATTATGATTTTTATATTATAACTGAGAACAAATCTACCTCCACTGTGGGAAAAGTTTAATCATGGATTGTAGTAAGGATGGATTAGTACCCTCTCCATATAGGAACAACTTAATTCTTTTGAACTTTCATAGAAAATCTGTTATGCAGTTGAGAGATAAGAGTGTGCCTTTGGCTTACATATTACTTTATGCATACTGCCTTTAATCACCAAACTATTATGTTCTATGACACTTGCAGGAAAACAGGGTTGGTATCATTTTTATACTCAAAAGTTAGTATCTCATACACTTACATTTTCTGAGAGTAATTTTTCAAATCAAAATAAAACTCTACATATCTCCTCAATCTCTGCTTCTCTCCATCCCTGCTCCCTTACTCTGACCCAGACCTCTACCGTGGTCTCCTACATGGCATTTCTACATTCATTCTTGCCCCTCACTAAGATGTTCCCCATACCATGGCCAGAGTGGGCTATTTCAAAATGTAATATGATCATGACATCCTACTGCTTAAAGTTATTTAATAACTTTCTATTGCTCTTAAGGATCACAACTGTCCATAAGATGGCCTGACACTTTTCCATAACTCTTTAGTCCTGCTCTTTGCATTCCAGTCACACTGGATTTTCAGTTTCTAAAATGTGTCAAGCTGTCTCTACCACTGGTCCTTTGTCTCCTATACTCCTGATCAGAGTAGTCTCCATACCTTTCTCTTTGTATACTAACTCCTATTAATCCATCTAATCTCAGTCGGTTCGTCCTCAAGAAAACCTTTCCCAACCTCTGCGACAACATGAATTTTTTTGATAATAATCTCTCACAGCACCATATATTTCTCCTTCACACCACTCAACCAGCTGTATGTATATCTTATCAGTGTAATAATTCGATTAACGTCTTCTCCCTCTGCTACTGATGAGGTCTACCTGGATCCAGACTGTGTGTTTTTACTTACCACTGGATCGCCAGAGTCCCGCCATGTGCATGGTACATAGTAGAACTCAAATAAATGATTATTTCATCTTCTCAAATCATTTAAACTAAGTAGAAAGTAATCACATTTTAAGTTAATTCCAGTAGCATAAAAAGCACAAATTCACCTTGTTTTCAATAAACATAAAATGTATTAAAGAATGTTTTAGTTATTTTATAAAATTAAACTACTGGTTGAGCTCATATGCTGGAAAAAGGCAAATAGTGATTATACAAGAAGGAATTTATGTTGTGTTCCTACAATATAAACAATTTTAATGTAGAAATTACATTAAAAGATTTTATGATAATGATAATCAAGTTCAGCAAACTACATTCTTTTAGAGCTTTTAGGTGAGTGGTACTCTGCTAACCAATTTGCAAATATCACCTTATTTAATGGTCATAAAAGCAACTGTAAATGGAATTCAAAACCAGACTGCCTGATTCCAGAGCTTAAGCTCTTAATAATTATGCTACTGCTTTTCTGTGGTAATTTTTGTATGTAATATTCACCATCATTTGTGAAGCATCTATTATGTTTAGAAACTCTAAGGGTTTTAAGTACTCACTTAAAATTGAATTAAGTGATCTCACTTGATTCTCATAGCTGGAGAAGTATGTTTAATCCTCATTTATTCGATGCCCTCTTTGGATAATTGCCTTTATTGGAAATTTAAATTTGATGATTACAAATAAGGGAAATGACTAAGACTTGGATAATACTGACTTTTCCAAATAGGAGCTTTTCTCAGCAAGAAGTACAAGCTCAGTCTTTCATTCTTACAGTTTCCAAATTTTCTAGCAACAATGCACATGCTTACATAATACTATTTTGTTAAAAGTACATTAAAAATCAGGACTATCGTTGCTTTAAATGTTGATTTGGGGTAAGTAATATCCTCTCCCAAAAGTCAACTATTACTGGAAAATTTAGAAATTTATGCACCAAAAAATGAAACAATTAGCAAGAGCATTCCATAGACTATTATGTTTACTGGTCATCTGTACTCATATGAGAAGATAAGACAAGCTCATTTTCTTTGTCCCGCAGGTCTGTATCTGGAACTAGGGCAGAATGTATAAAAATGGCTCAGAAGATTCTGTGTTCTCCTCACACAGAAAATAAACATTCCCTGGGCAAACAAGGAAGAAATGAGTTAGAGGATGTGGATATTCAGCTTGCCTGTTCATATTCTATTTAGAATTTCTTATAAAGTGAGCTCTTTGATGTTACCATTTTAAAAAATTCTATTTATTTTAATAGCACTTTCAAGAAAAGCAGCACCTTCATAACACCAGTTACCTACTGAACCTGTTATAACTATTAGGAAAATGAGCTCTGTAAGTATAACTACTTCAATAAAAGTTACTAGGATATTTTAAGAGTATATTAGGGTATGGAGCTGTGTCTGCACAGGCAGAATGAAAGACACAATTGAAGCAATTTTCTGGATATTTGTGGCAAATGGAAACAAGATAATTAAGATAATTTGATTAAAAATTGAATTTTTAACTCAAGACATTTCTCGGTGAATGAGTCAATGTTAGCTATGGCAAAGTTTATAGGACCATGTTCACATCAAGTTTTCATAAAGGAGAGAAATGTCACCAACAGCTGCTTTGTTGTGGCATGTTTATTCTTTGATGCCACATGATACCCATTCAGTAAAAATCTTATTTTATAAAACAATGTTACTGTAAAGAATAGAAGTGATTTAGATTATTTGGGAGGAAAAAAAACCCAGAAAAATGTTTTGTAACGTTTTAGGTAAATAGTCCTGTTTTTAACTAATGTTTTTGCATGTGTAAGAGGGCTTTGGGGACTGAACTGATTCTACAAAATTGTACCAGTGAGACAATGCCTTATTCTTAGGACAGGGTTATAGGGTAATGTGTAAGGTCAAACTTTCTTGGATTCTGGTCACTTCAAGTGGCTAAAACAACGCATGATTTGGTTAATATTATTGCCCCAATTTCAAGAATAAAAAAATGGAATCAGGTTTGTACAATCAGTGAGTGGCAAAGCCAAGACTCAAAACTCAGAATCTACTAATTTAAAAGCTCTTGCTTAATAAAAATAGTTTATTTAACAGAATAAGTAATAGATATACACAAGAAAAATTCAAAATGTAAAAAGGCTGTATAGTAGTAAGTAAATCTCACCTCTACTTCTGCCACCCATTCCTCTTCCTTAGAGGTAACTATTGTTACCCATTTACTTATGAATCTTTATAATGATATTTTATGTACTGCAAGCATTTTTATGTATATCTTTATGTGTGTAAAAAAACAGATGATAGAATATTATATACACTATTCTGTACCTGTTTTTTAATTTTTGGCTTAATGTATCACAGAGGTTTTTCCATAATAATAGACACAGAGCTGCCTCATATTTTCTAGAAGCTATATAGTATTCCATTGTATGATGTATCATAATATCCATAAAGGACATTTAAGTTGTCATGCTTTATTACTAATAATACTGCATTACTTTTATATATGACATTTCGTAGTTTTATTTTAGGTGTACATTACTGCATACAGGACATAGTTGAACTTTGCTTTTTGACCTAGTGTTATATTGTTTAAACCATTTACACGTACTGATATAACAGGCCTAATGCTGTCATTTTTATTCATTTCGTTTCTTTTTTTATGATCTATTTTTGTTATTTTTGTATTCTGTCTATAATTTACTTTAGTAATTTGGAAAGTTGATCTTTTAAATTTACAATACACTTATTCTTCTAGTTTTTGAGATATTATCTATGCATTTCCTACAATAAGCAATGATAAAATGAGTTTACAGTATTTTACTCCCTCAATTTTCTCTTCTTCCCCAAACAAATGTAATTTTATTATTATTTTATTTTCAAATTACTTATACTTCTATACATGTACTTAGCTTTAAACACTAGCCTTGCTCCTAGCTATAAAATAATAAGGAAGTTAGCATACTTAAATCACTTCTCACCTTCTGTTTCCCTTCCTCTCCCAACTTCTGTCAGCTACATCACTGTCACATGGTCAAAGCTAATAATATTCACATTTTTTGCAGTCATAGTGTTAATACCCATTGTATAACAGTTAAAATGATTCAGTGTTCTCTTCCAGTTCTTTTGTGATAGTTTTTCCATTCACCTCTTGGTTAGTTGCAATCCATCCTCTACGACTGTTTCCATGAAGGGCTCATGTAACTGTATTCTCTGAATTCCCAACCTTTAAAAAAATGTTTTTTAAAAAATGATCTTTATAATTGAATAATACTTTATCAATCAGAGTCTAATGCAAGGAAACAAAAGCCACTGTGATTATTTTGTATAGTCTTCAGAGATGTGTTGCAGAACAATACAGAATTCATCCCACAGCAGAGCTCTTACCTCTGAGGCCAACACTGCAAAGATTGAATTCAATCCACAAATTCATAGCTGCCAATCAGAGTTCAGGAAGCCAGAATTAAGAGGGTGCCACTGCTACTGATACAATCACACCTATCTTTTAACATCTTAGAAACCTGGAGAATAAAAATTGAAATGTTGTTGCAGAAAACCTGTGCCCATGCTTGCTGAAAAGAGGCAGAAAGATTAACTTTGCAGCTCTCCTGCCTTCCAAATCTCACATGAGTACATCTCATTGGTGGATCCTAATTTTAAATAAGAACCATATTTGCAAGTGAGTCTGGAAAGTATAAATTTTACCTTTCCCTCATCTACATTCTTGGAATAAATACTAAAATAAAGATGGTACAGAGATTAAATTAACCAACTAACGGCACACAGAATCTGGGTATAAGTTTTGGAATCCTGTTTTCTTTTCTGAAGGAACTTATAAGGAATACTTTTACTCTGAATGCTATTGTGAAGGAATCTAAGGCTAAAAACCCCCTTTCCCTTTTTATTGGTAACAACATTTTTTGAAACATACTCAAAGCATTCTTTAGGGTTAAGTAATTTTAATAAAACGTTTTGATAATGATCATTCTAAATCTTTTTATTTTGATTCATAATGTATCTTCAACATGTTTCATACCTTCATTTATTTCTAGAAAAACTAAATTTATATTTAAATATATTTATCATTATTATCAATATTATTATTATTTTTAGTCATTTATATTTGAAGTATTGAATATGCATAGATGGGATCTCTTTTTGTTGGTCTTCCATGTGTACATTTTTATTTGTAATTTTTTGATACTCTGAATTTGTTTCCACCTTAATTTGCTCACACTTCTCAGTCTTACCCTGCTTGTTTCTTTCTGTATTTTCAGCAGTATCTGTTCTCTTTCATTCTAGTTCTTCATTTCTACAAGCGTTTTTTCTTCTTTGCTTCCTCCCTTTTTTAGTTCTATCTGCCAATGATTTATTTCCAGATGCTATTTCAATATGTATTCTCAGCTCATGTATGGTTCTTGTGAAATTTTATTTTATAGAGGCAATTGCTTTATTATATTTTTTGAATTGTTTCTTCAAAGAAGCAGTATGCTTCTCACAATTTTTATTTCCTCAAAAGAAACATTTTATATTTTGATGGCATTCTTTCTTGTCATTTGTTTTTCCTGTTCCTCTTTATTCTATTTTAATTTAATTTAATTATATATATATTCATATATATTATATATATACTTTTTATTAAAGCATAATTAATTATACATATTTGGGGGTACATCATTGACTACCATCAACTGTGTACAACATGTGATGATCGAATCAATATTATTAGCATATTCATTATTACAAATTGTAATTATTCTTTGTGCCCCTTACCCAGTAGTATCTTCCCAATCCTCTCTCCCTCTGCACCCCACCCCCTGCCCCAGTAAACATAAATTTGTTCTCTCCATCTGAAAGCTCGCATTATTGTGGTCCTTCCTTCCTTCCTTCCTTCCTTCCTTCCTTCCTTCCTTCCTTCCTTCCTTCCTTCCTTCCTAGCACCCACGTATGAATGAGGATGTGTGGTATTTCTTTCTGTGTCTGACTAATTTCACTTAACATAATTTTCTCCAGGCTCATCCATGTTTCTGTGAATGGCAGAAATTCATTCCTTTTTATGGCTGAGTAGTATTCCATTATGCATATATACCACATTTTCCTTATCCAGTCATTTGTTGAAGGATATTTAGGTCAGTTCCATATTTTGGCTATTGTAAATAGAGCTGCAATAAACATGGGAGTGCAGGTATCCCTTTGACATGATGATTTCCATTCCTCTGGGTATATACCCAGAAGTGGGATTACAGGATCATATAGTAGTTCTATTTGTAGTTGTCTGAGAAAACTCCATACTGTTTTCCATAATGGCTGTACTGATTTACAGTCCCACCAACAGTGTAGAAGAGTTCCCCTTTCTCCATATCCCCATCAGCATTTGTTATTTTCTATCTTTTTGATAATAACTTATCTAACTGGGGTGAGATGATATCTCATTATTTACATTTTGATTTACATTTCCCTGATGATTAGTGATGCTGGGCATTTTTTTTTCATGTACCTGTTGGCCATTTATGTCTTTTTTTTAGAAATGTCTATTCACCTCCTTTGCCCATTTTTAATGGAATTATTTGGTTTTTTACTGTTAAGTTGTTTGAGTTCCTCATACGTTCTGGATATTAATCCCTTGTCCGAGGTATACCTAGCAAATATTTTCTCCCCTTCTGTAGGTTGTGTTGCTCTGTTGATTGTTTCCTTTGCTCTGTAGAAGCTTTTTAGTTTGATATAATCCTGTTCCTCTTCTTTATTTTTGTCATCTCTTTGTGCCTATTCTGTATTAATTTGCTATCGTTGTTGTTATTCAGTCATTTTATTTAAAAGGGATGAGTTTTTCTTGTATCGTAAACTAATAGAGGAGGGTCCCCAAGAGAGAGTAGATTCTCCGTGACTGACAAGCAGTACCTGATAACACATGGCTGTTTGTCATTAATTCTTTTAGCCTTTACCTCTCCCGACAACTGAGATTGGCAGCTGTCAGACTGCTCACAAGATAACTTTTCTCCTCCACACTTAATCTCCAACATTTTGTTCCTCAAATTATGATGTCTGAGTAATTCCTTTATTTGTTGGTTCTTCCTTGACTTACTTTACCACCATACAGTGTCCAGGGCATATCTTTTTCACCATTCTAAAGAATTATGGGTTTTATTACTCAGAGTGGGATATCTAATTCTATCAGCTTCTTACTGTATCTTATTTGACCTTCCCTTCATTTGGCAGCTCTTTCTCATATAATGTGGTTTGGATTCTAAATATTTCTTGATTTTATTAAAGACAAGTCTCTCTCTCTCTCTCTCTCAACCTCTCACTCATTAATTGAAGGTGAAAGGAGAAAGGAGGAAGTGCTATTTATTTTTCATCCATTTTGAAAATACAAACCCAAGCAACCTAGAGCTCTTACTCCCAATTACTCTGCTATGCTACAATATCAATGCCCCACTACTATTTCTTTAAATAACCTGCTATCTTAGATCCATGTGTGTCCCAACTAAGGCTTCAAGTATCTACAAAGTTTTTCCCACTTAGTACTAAGGAAGATGATATTTTATACGTGGCAAATGAGAAAGAAGTGAAATATTTCAGCTTTTAGGACTCCTTTTTTTGTTGTTGTTTTTTATTTCTTACTGGTTTGTTTTTTAAAGTTCAGAGTCTTTCCATATTTCCTTAGGAATCAGAAATTTAGCCTCATGTACCACTGGTCACCATCGGCCATGTGATATGCTTGGACACTTCATGACTCCCTTCTCTAATAAGACACAGTTTTTCTATTTTTTATTATTTATTTATTTTTATTATTATTAGCACATTTACCACTACATAATCTTTCCCCAAGCCCTCCACCTGAACTATCACTCTCCAGTCCCCTTCCACCTCCCCCCATCTCTAGTATCCTTAGCTTTGTTTTCTTCTTCTAAAAGTTCAACGTATTACAGTGGTCTTCTCTTTTCTTTCTTTCATTCTTTCTCTCTCTATGTATATATCTATCTTTCTGTCTGTCTTCTTTCTTAGTATGCAGTTATGAGTAAAAACATGCACTCTCTCTCTCTTTCTGTGTCTGGCTTATTTTACTTAACATAATTTTCTCCAGGTTCATCCATGTTGCTGCAAATGGTAGAATTTCATTCTTTTTTATGGCTGAGTAGTATTCCATTGTGTATATATACCACATTTGCCTTATCCAGTCATCTGTTGACGGACATACAGATTGGTTCCATATTTTGGCTATTGTGAATAGAGCTGTGATGAACATGGGAGTGTGGGCATCCCTTCAACATGATGATTTACACTCCTTTGGGTATATACCCAGTAGTGGGATGGCTGGATCATATGGCAGTTCTATCTAGTTATTTGAGAAACCTCCATACTGTTTTCCATAATGGCTGTGCTAATTTACAGTCCCACCAACAGTGTAGAAGAGTTTCCCTTTCCCCACATCCTTGCCAGCATTTGTTATTCTCTGTCTTTTTAATAATGGCCAGTCTAACTGGGGTGAGATGATATCTCAATGTAGTTTTGATTTGCATTTCTCTGATAATTAGTGATCCTGAGCATTTTTTTATGTACCTGTTGACCACTTGTATGCCTTCCTTTGAAAAAATGTCTTTTCATTTCCTTTATGCATTTTTTAATTGGATAATTTGGTTTTTTTACTGTATAGATGTTTGAGTTCCTTATATATTCTGGATATTAATCCCTTGTCAGATGTAGAGTTTGCAAATATTTTTTCCCATTCCATAGGTTGTATTTCTGCTCTGTTGATAATTTCCTTTGCTGTGCAGAAGCTCTTTAGTTTCATATAATCACATTTGTTTATTTTTCTTCTGTTTCTTGTGCTTTTGGGGTCTTATTCATAAAGTCTTTGCCCAGTCCTACTCTTTTGAGTATTTCCACTTTGTTTTCTTTTGGTAATTTTATGGTTTTGGATCTTATATTTAAGTCTTTAATCCATTTTGAGTAGATTTTGGTATATGGTGAGTGGTACATGTATAGTTTAATTCTTCTGCATATAGATGCCCAATTTTCCCAGCACCATTTATTGAAGAGGCAGTCTTTTTCCCAATGTATGTTCTTGTTGCCTTTGTCAAAGATCAGTTGGCTGTACGAATGTGTGTTGATTTCCAAATTTTCTATTCTATTCCATTGATCTGAGTATCTGTTTTTATGCCAGTACCATGTGGTTTGGGTTATAATAGCTTTGTAATATAATTTGAAGTAGGGAAATATTATGCCTCTGGCACTATTTATTTATTTAATTTTTGCTTAGGAATGCTTTGGCTATTCGGGGTCTTTTGTTGTTCCATATGAATGTTAGGATTGCTTTTTCTATTTCTGTGGTATTTTGATGAGGATTGCATTGAATCTGTAGATTGCTTTGAGTAGAACAGACATTTTCATGATGTTAATTCTTCTAATATATGAGCATGGTTATGTCTTTCTACCGTTTTGTGTGCTCTTTAATTTCTCTCAACACAATAAAAGCCATATACAACAGACCAATGACCAATATCATCCTGAATGGGGAAACCTCAAGAACAGGAGTAAGACAAGGATGCCCACTCTAATCACTCCTATTTAACCTAGTACTGGAAGTACCCGTAAGAGCAATCAGTAAGAGAAAGAGATAAAGGGGATCTACCTTGCAAAGGACAAAGTCAAACTGTCCCTGTTGCAGATGACATGATCTTATACATAGAAAAGCCTAAGGCCTCTACCCAGAACCTCTTAGAGCTGATTAACAATTTCAGTAATGTTGCAGGATGCAAAACCAACACCCCCTCAGTAGCATTTTTATACTCCAATAAGGAACAAGCAGAAAAAGAAATCAAGAAAGCAAGCCCATTTACAATAGTTGTCAAAAAAATAAAATACCTAGGAATCATTTTAACCTTCATTTCCTACCACTTTTCTTGCTCTCTCTGTCTTCCTCAACCACCTCTGTCCTAGAAATTTTCATCTATGTTGAGCCGCCTATCAGGCTTACTGCTTGATGGAGTTTGGATGTGTTGTCCCCTCCAAAACTCGTGTGGAAATTTGATCTCCAATATGGCAGTGTTGGAAACTGATTGAGTCATGAGGGCGGATCCCTCATGAATGGATTAATGCTCTTCCTGGGGGAGGAGGGGTAGTGAGTGAGTTCTCGCTCTATTAGTTCCCATGAGAGTTTGTTGTTTATAGGACCCTGGCACCTCCTCTCTGTCTCTCTTGCTTCCTTTCGCCATGTGATCTGCTTGTATCCGCAGGCTGCCTGCCACTTTCCGCCATGAGTAGAAGCAGCCTGAGGCCCATGCCAGATGCTGATGTCCCAGAATCATAAGCCAAATAAACCTCTTTCCTTTATAAATTACCTAGTCTAAGTCTGTTATAACAACACAAAATGGACTAATACACTGCTTTTCAGTTTTCCCTCTTGTTTCATCTGCTAAAAATCCCTGCACTCATATCCCCTGGCCCTCAACCTACTCTTCAATTCTGTTTTACTCTTCACAAATAAACTAATTGAAGAGCTAGGCAATCTCCTATCATTATCTTAATTTTACTGATTAGGGATTGAGGGAATTGGAGGTTAAGTGACCTGGACTTCTTTCAATATAAGGCTTTATCTTAAGGGAAATTTATCTCTTCTCTTAAGGGAGATTTCCCTATTACTTATATAGCACTGATTGCTAAATGTACAAATTAGGACTTGATTTCTCATTCTCACTTAAGTCTTTATTTCTAATGAATTACTAATGAATTTTTGTACCAAAAACAACTATTTAAAAGTATGTTTTTTTTCACTATATTTACATACATGATTTCTCATAGTTTTACTTTTCCTTTCTGTCAGTTGTAGAAAAAACTGATACCTGTCTCCTACGGTTTAACCCTTGCTTGTCTCCTAAGGTTTAAGACCCCATTAGTACTGTTAAACTCTTCCATCTTTGCTTCCTGACAGTATAAATTCTCTGAAAAGTCTGTCTTCATTTAAATTCAGTTTAATAATGCAATTCACCATGGATTTCTATGAGCCTTCCTATTGTCAATCTCTTTCAAATCTAAACACGTAAGTATTTTCACATGTTGCTCTGTGTGTGTAAACAATTTATCATCCCTTGCTCAAGAAGCTAGAGTACTTCTCTACTGATTATTTGATAGTATTTTTAATTCACCCATTCAATAAGTGGTTATTAACCTTCTACAATGTTTCAGGCACTGTTTTAAGCTCTGATATAATTTCAAACAAGACAAACAAGATTTCACTCTCAAGGAACTTAAATTCTAATATATTGAGATAAATAAATAAGTAAATAAATAAATAATCAACAGGATAATATGCTAGAGAGTATCAGGATAGCTTTTGGAATGTCTTTCAAGGTGACATTATATTAACACCTGGATAATGAGATCTGGAGCCAAGAAGGTCCAGAAACAGAAAGAACGCTAGTGTAGTCCAAATGTCATGACCAATGGAAGGAGTGTTGAAGATGAGTTTGGAGAGATGCAAAGGCCAGATCATTGAGGGCCAGGCAGGCTTTATATGGGAAGTGATCTTCATTCTAAGATTATTAGCAAGCAATGAGGGAATTTGGCATACATTTGTAGAGATCATTCTGACTTCTCTGTGTAGACAAATTAGGCAACTATGCAATAATCCACAATGGAGGGGATGATGGTCTAGACTAGCATAGTAACAGATGTAGATGGTCATATCTTGAAGGCCCTTGAAGGTCCTTGGTCAAATCCTGCTTATCAAACTCACTTCTTGTTTGCCTAACACATGCTCTTAAATTTTATTTTTATGTGGAGGGGTGATTTATTGTGTATGTAATAATAACATCTTCCACTTGTACAGTGTTTTTTATTCTTCAAAGTTTTCAGACATCTTTTGTGGCAAGAACAATAATTACCCATATTTTAATCATAAACTGTTTTTAGTCTTGAATAAAATACAATGCTAAAACAAGTTTAAAGGTTGGCACTCTAAATTAAAATATGTTAAATTTGTACTGTAAAGAAGAGCAAGGCTTTAAAGTACTTTTCTATGTTGACTGCCATGTAAGAATTTGATAATGTTGTTTAATTCTACAGATACAAAAATAAATGAAAAACTCTTTCTGGACTCAATATTGCTTCAAATTTTGTGAAATTTAAATGTGAAGTCTGAGAAAAATGCCATTTGCTACACTGACCACTGTATTGGGAGTCAAGAGGGGACTGGGTACAGAAGTAAAAATGGAGCAGGATAGTGCCTGGGAACATAAGACATGCCTACAAAGGGACATTCCCTGCTTAGTGAACCCCAAAGCAGCCACACAGGTGGGATTATCCACACTGACACAGCTGAGGGCCTCTGGGGTGCGGCTGTGCTCCTGAGATTAGGTACACAAAACTATGCTATCTACCCTAAGTGAATCATTCTGCAGTATATGCAAGTATTGAAACAACACACTGTACCCACCAAAATGTACAAGTAAATATTAAAAGAAAAGTTCTAAAAATTTTACAAATAATATTTTTGAAGGCATCATTAAACACTAAACAACTGTACCATTTGCTCTTCAGTCTCCATACTCTTAGCAGACCAATCTCTTATTATCATTCTATTTGTACTTTCTTTTCATCAGTGATTAGCAATGTTGTTTTAAGTAGTATAGTATTAGGTTTCTGAGAGGTGAAGCCAAAGAAGATGGTTCTGATGGTGACAAAGAGGGCATCTTGTTGCAGTTGGTTAGAATTGTTCAAATTAACCTGTTACTTTACAATAAACTGAAGCTGAATTAATTTAAAATAAGCTGTTCAGCTTACTGTACTACAACTGTCTTATTCTGTCTTATAACTGACACCTTGTGTGTGCATACCCTCTCCTTCTTCTTCACAGTACGACATAGTCATGGCCATCTTTGTCTCACTCAAACTAACCAGTTCTAGGAATACTTTCCTGTAGTTATTCAGGCAGATTATGTTTCACCATGTGGAAAAGTTATCCTCTGAACAGGAGATGAGGTTTATTTTTCTTCCCACTAAATGTATGACACACTGTCATTTCCTAAATAAAATATAAAAATAATCAACTTAAATGTATGACTGAACTTGCAAAAAAGTAAGGGACATTCTCATAGGTCAAATAGAGAGCAGGAGTGCAAATCCAGAGAGATAAGCAAGAATAAGGCTGTCAACTGCTCTGGGGGGAAATGCTGATCTCGGAAGCCTAGATCTTCAGTTTTAGCAGTATGCAGGTCACAGGAGAAAAAAACCTGGGACCTCCAAAACTGAGACTTTGCAGTGAAGATGTATGCAAAAACAGGACTCTAGAAGGGCCCATCCTTCACTCATTTTTCCACATAATAGAAAAAGAGGAAGCATTCTTCAATATATTTGTATGAACTGGTATAACCTTGGTAACCAAATCAGATAAGAACAATAAAAAGCAGAAAAGTTGCAGGGCATACACACTCATGAGTATAGAGGGTTAGTAAAGAAAAAAAAAAAGAATCTTAAACAGCATCCAGCAATATAAATATGTAAAAAGACAATATCATGACCAAGTTCGGTACATACCAGGATTGCAAGTTTGATTTAACAGTAGATAATATACTAATCTACACTAGCTGATTAAAGGAGAAAAATTATGTAACCATTTTAATAGATGATGAAAATTGTTCAATAATATCTAATATTTAATAGTGTATTATCTAATAGCAAATTAGATAGAAAATGTCTTAACCCAATGAACTTATATAACAAAAACCTATAGGAACTGTCATGTTTAATGGTAAAAAATTGAAATATTTAATACAGAAGTGAGAAAAGATATCTATTATATTATCACTTCTATTCACCATTGTTTTGGAGATTCTAAACAGAACCGTAAGAAAAAAAAGATAGGAGAAAAGACTTGTATTATTTGCAGATGGTATGATGATCTACATAAAAAACTCAAAAGAAACTTGAAACAAATTGTTAGTTTTGATAAGCATGTTTTAAAAGAATGCTGGATATGTGTAATATGCAAAGTCAATTGCATTTCTATATACCAGCAACAAAGAGTTAGAAGTGGTAATTCAATAAAGAGGAAGAATTCACAATATTAACAAGAGTTTAAGGGCTGTAGGAATAAAGTGGATATGAATGATATTTATGCCATTTATGGGAAGAATACAAAACGTATTCGAACTGACTTAAGATGATATAAATAAATGCAGAAATATACCATGTTCATGGATAAGAGGATGAAATATAAAGATATCATTTTTTTCTAAATCAATCTACAGGTTTAATGTAATTAAAAATTCAACAAGTTGTTTTTCTTTTTTTTTGATACATTTGAAAAAAATATCCTAAAAGTTTTACAGAAGATGAACAAAAATAGCTAAGGCAGTCCTTTAAAAAAAAAAAAAAAAAAGAAAGGTAGAAGTACTTACCCTACCAGATAAGTAACATTTTAAAACTAGTAATTAGAATAGGGTTGAAGAAAGCAAGGGAATTATCATCACAAAATTCTTGAAAGTGATCATCTCTGGAAGAGAGAGAGAGGGATAAGATTGGGTAGAGTCAATGATATTAGAAATATGTTTTGAATGAGTAGTAAATACATGACTTATTTTTATTTATGCCATGAATTTGTGACCCACATTATTACATATAAATCATTTCATAAAAAAACAGCTTAGTGGCATGTTAAAAATAATTTTAATCCTAAAATATACCTTATTCTTTTAATTTTTACTCTGAGTTATTGAATTTTATAGTTGGAAGATATTAGAAGCAATGGTTTCTAATCCTAACTGATAATCAGAGTACTGAAAGTGTTTTTAAAATATAGATTTTATGACTCTTTCTAAATCTCTTCAATCAGAATCTTGTTAAATCAGACTTTGGTTCAGGGAAATATGGTAAGGGGCGTGATGATTGTTAGTGCTGTACTCTGTTTCAAAAATCAAACACCCACTCTTCTCCATTTTTAAAAAGAGTTTTGCCAGGTGATTCTAATGATTAGCCAGTTAAAAGAACCATTGATTTTCTAGGTGATCCTCTCCCCCAATGTAAGATATTTTTTCTGCACTGCCCTAAAAGACAGCCAGTTTGTCTAAGCTTGTATACTCATATTTCTATAAGTAAATAGCTCATTGAGCAATTTGCTGTAGATTGATTGAATTGTGTCCCTCTAAGTCCATACATTAAAGCTTAATCCCCACTGTAACTGTTGAAGGTGGGAAATCCTGTTATGGTAATTGAAAGGTAGAGCCTTGAAGAGGTGATTAGATTTTTGGACCAAACTGTAGTGAATGGATTCATAATGATGGTCGGGGTTCGTGGTTCTGTGGGCTTTAAAAGTAGAGCATTTGAGAGACTCTCTGTGCTCTCTCATTTTCTACCATGTGAGAGAGACCCTTGCATTATTCTAAAGCCACCACCAAAAACCCTCACCAGATGTGTTCCTTGGACTTTGGACTTCCCAGCCTCTGAAACTGTAATCAATAAATTTTGTTTTCTTGCAAATTACCCAGCCCGAGATATTTTGTTATAAGCAAAGGAAAGGACTAATACACAATTCTTCTACTAATATTAGGTTCTTATTGTTTGAAAGAATTAATAATGAGGAAAAAAGTGAGATATTCTTTGTATAGCTTTCAGCATCATGCCTGCTACACATTAAAGGATCTACAAATATTGGCTACTTTCATGTTTATTATAATTATAGTGATTGATGATGAGTTGATTTCTAACTCCCTGTTATTTCTACCAGTTGGCCCTAATTCTGCTGTCTGGACCAACAGCGAACAGGTCCCTTTTCTGTCATGGGACTTGTTTTAAAACATTTAAAGAGCTTTGTCATATCACCTTTTTAAAAATTTTGTTTTATTTTGTTATTATTTTTTTATTTTACTTCTCAAAATGCATTATACTTGATTTTCATGTCCCTTTACCCATTCCTCTCCACCCTTCCCCCCCCACATCGTATCTGTACACTTGACTTAAATAGTTCAAGGAATTTTTGTGGTTATTCTGTCTTCTTCCCTCCACCCTTTATTTGTTTGTGTGTTTATTTATTTATTTATTTTTAGCTCCCACAAGTAAGTGAGAACATGCGGTATTTCTCTTTCTGTGCCTGACTTGTTTCGCTTAATATAATTTTAATTTTCTCTACTTTTTGCAAATATCTGTAGTTTTTGCAATCATTTTGAGGATGATTTGGAATGCAAACACCTCCTCTTTCAGAGTATCCTTCTTGGAGTATATTGTAGGGCATTACAGTAGTATTCCAGCAAAATTGGTCACCAGTGAGGTGACAAGGAAGCAATTCAATCACTTGGAATTACAGCTGTGCTTCTGAGAATTTATGACTGGCATAGGATTAAACTAGGCATATCTAAGGACAAATTTCTCTAGCTGAGCTATGAAGTTGTTACTTTGAAGGAGTTAGGTTATAATTTTAGATCAAGGAGTTACTCTCTTCGAAAAGAATATAATATAATGAAATCAATAATTTTATAGTAATAATGCATAAAAGATTGTGGATTTGTAATAAATATTCAATCATATAAGGGTACCATCATTAGTACTGAGGTTATGCACTTCACAAAAACACAAAGATTACCTCTCTAAACATATTTATAGATGGTGATTTTTCTGGTTTTGTGTGTATGTGTGTGTGTGTGTGTCCTTTTTTTGTCCCTTCTCTTTGCACTATTCATTTACCACCCATTTCCCCCTGCCCAAACTGATTTTTAGAAGGCTCCTATTCCTCATCCTTCAATCAAATTAAGTGATCATTTACATAGCTAGATGTTATTTTCCATGATAGCAAAGATTTGGAATTTTTTTTCCCATTGGAATTATTCTGAACTCAACTCCACTTTTTTGAAGCAGTTCAATGAGACCTAGCATTTTAAAGAGACAATTTGGATATTAAATCATTTCTATTTTGACATTTAGATGGCTGATGGTTATTACAGTGGGCCATTAATCAATGCTCACAGTATTTAAGAACTCATCTATCACTTCACTTCTACTTTCTTAGACAAAGTAGATCATCCTCACAGTTGGGCAGTAAGCAGGACCAGGTGAAGGAAATGCCTGTTGGATATATAATTCTGTCTAGACCAGACAGTAAATTGTGTTAAAGGTATTTATGGCACTTGCCAACAAGTATAATATGAAAATGGGAGTCTAACGGTGCTTCTAATAGATATAGTAAATATAAAGCGTCAACTCTTAGTGTAGTCAAACGATCACAATCTGGAAAATTACAGCAAAGCAAAACTGCAAGGCAAGGGCTCTTGGCTTATGAAATTACTCTGGCAAGAACACAATTCATGACTGTCAGAAGTCTGCAATGTGTTGACCTCTGGTTGTGTTTATAACTCTCAGTATATAGCATTGTGCTGGGGTTATTAAAATATAACCCACTCTTAATGGAAAATAAAACCCAAGGTGTCTGAAATAGCAAGAATAACTTGAGTCCTAAGTAAATGCTTAGATCTCATAGAATCAGAGAGGAGGCATCTTCATGCAGGGCATTTTGCCAATTTAATGTAGCAGAAGCACTTTGATGATGAAGCATGATGATGATGATGATGATGATGATGATGATGATGATGATGATGATGATGGAGGCATAGGAGGAGAATTAGAGAAGAGAGAGGGCAGGCTTGGAGCAGGAAAGAGAAAACAATTAGAGGAGGGAGAGAAGAAGAAGAAACTACAGAACTAAAAATATGCCTACTGGAATTCTACAATTAATTAAGTTTTTGAGGGAATGGGATAATCCATGTAATTATCCAATAACTGAAGTGCCCATTAAAGATACCTAAATAGTTAGTATCTTATTGGAATAAATTTGATTAGATATATTTCTAAAAAGTACTGCATGTATTTCTGGCTTCTTAAGCAAAATATTCAAAATATATGTCTTTTCTTAAAATGACTCAGTTACCATTATGAATACCAATTACTGCTGCAGTGGTCAAGAGATGGACTCTGAAACCAGACTTCCTTGGTCCAAATCTAAGTTCTGTATTTACTAGTTGTGTGATTTTGGAGCAAGATACTTAACATCCCTATACTTCGGTATGCTAACCTATAAAATAAGGATATTAGTAGTTCTATCTTATAGATTCACTGTATGAATCAAATGAGTCAATGTGTGTATTCATCTATTACAGTAACTGGCACAAAATAAGAGCTCAACAAATAATCATTATTGTTGAAAAGTTCAAGGTGGTTTACTCATTCATTCATTCCCATAAGGTTTACTGAGCAGCTACTATGTGTTAGACATTGCACAAGACACTGGGGAATAAAACAAAAATCCCTCCTCTCATGGAGGTTCAATACTACTAGGGATAACAGACAATAAAAAAGAAACATAGTGAATTATACAATGTGTGAGATGATCATAAGAAATATGGAAACAGAAAAAGTAAAACAGGATAAAAGGGATTAGGAGTGCTGGGGGTAAGGCAGAGGAGAGGCTATAGCATTAAACAGGGAATTAAGGCTAGATAAGGCTTATCAAAAAAAAAGAGAATTTTGAAAAGAAACCTTAGACTTCATATACAATAAATAGCCCTAAACTACAGTACTTTTGAGGTAAAATCACTTTTTGGTTCTCTCACATGTATGTTATTTTGTCCCGAATACATTTATGCTTATCAGTGTTTGTCTACACAGTCAAACCAAAATGGAACAAGGATGCAGGGTCTCTGTATTAGTCTGTTTCTGTTGCTTATAACAAAATACTCAGAACTGGATGATTTTTAAGAAAACTAAATTTATTGCTTACAGTTTCAGAGGCTGGGATGTCCAAAGTCCAGGGAACACATCTGGTGAGGGTCTTGGTGGTGACTTCAGTGACACAGGGTATCACAGTGTGAAATGGAGAAGCAGAGAGAGAGAGACGGACTCTTCTCTCTCTTTTTTTAAAGCCCTCAGAACCATGCCCTTGACCACCATTTTTAATCCATTCATTATGGCATGGTCCTCCAATCTAATCACCTCTTCAAGATACCATCTTTCTGTTACCATAACAGGATTTCCCACTCTCAACTGTTAACAGTGGGGAGTAAGCCTCAATGAAGTTGTGTGGGCATCCAGTCTACAGCAGTCTCTAAATGAGAAATATCTTCTTTATTCAGCACTAATCCATGGTTAACAAGGCAAGTTTCCTGGACCTTGAGTGCCTTGCCCTAGCCCCCCTCATAGCTCAGGGCTCCTGTGGTGAAGGCAAGTGTCCCTGGGGTGTTGTAAGCTGGTGTTCAAACCCCTCTGCTCCTCATTCTACTCCACTCTGAATGTTTGGCTATATGGAGATTTAAGTGCCTGAGTAGGGAGGGTTTCAGAAAAGAACTGCAGGTAAGGTAAGGTAAACCTAGAAACCCACAGTGTGGAGAAGGGTTTTTGCTAGCTCTCCCATTTGAAGTTCCTTCTTAACTTTATTTGATATTTGGGAGGAGGTTATAAGCAACTTGGAGCCGTAATTCTATATTCCAATTATAAAGTAACCTAAATGGTCCAGGGACAGAGTGAACTGTATCCTCAATTGACTTTACGTTTTATGTAAACATTTTATGAGTACAGATATCTAAGAGGTTCTACCAGTGGCTATTATTTGTTAAACAGGGGATAGGCATTTGTCATTTTGGTGTCAGCATCATCAGACGAATCAGCGCAACTGCTTTAGAATTCAGATGTCTAATTTTACATTAGGTTGAGTTACATAAGATAAGATGAGACAATAGAGGCAAACGTGTCTGACACATGTTAATCAATATATGCCTATTATTTAAATATGTGTAGGATCCAATGTTTTATCACTACTTCACTAATATTATTTGAATCAATTCTCCGCTATATAATAGCTATACTAACTTTAAACAAATTATTTAATTTCTCTGAACCACAATTTCATTTTCTATAAAGTAGAAATAATAATTCCTACTTGAAAAGTCACTGTAAGTATTAAAAAGAATACTTATAAAAAGTCTAGTACAGTACCTGACATAGTTGGTGTTCAGCAAATGAAAGGAATGTTTATTACAATTTATTATATTAAGCAAGGAAAACTTACTTTATATTTTTTGTGTATTTTTTTGTAGTTGAATTTTTATTGGTAATTTTGTTTAAAAATCATTTCTATCTTGATTCTTTAAATTAGTTGCTTTGTCACTAATTAGATGATTAATGCTCCTGTTTAACAAGCATGATAATGAATCAGGGTCATGTGGCATAATATATTTATTTTTGTACTGAAGTGCAGTGCTGGATCATAAATTAACTTCATGATGAGAGAGTCAAGCATTTATGATACAAATCTTTCCCTGTTTGAACAAATTAATAAGGCTTTATATATTTTGGTTATATGTAGTTCAATGCTTTATAATTACATGCAGTCATATATCATCACATATCTTCCCAACAAGTTTATATGTCTCTCTATGGCCAAGAATAAACTTATTTTATGTCCTCTCTGTCAAGAACTGTGAAGGATCTGATTTTACCCATTTGCAAGCTGACTAGTTAGCCTGCCATAGTTGCACAGATGCTGCCAGAAGACACCAGACTCCTGGGTCAGAAACAAAAGATTTTATTACTCACGGAACAGCAGGCAGCATGAGCTGCATGTTTACATCAGTTTCCCTTGTCCCCTGAGTCCCACAGGATGACATAAAAGTGTACCTAGATGGATGCAGGACACACAGTAGAATTGTGTCAGTTTTGAGCTTGGGAAACCTCAATCTTTGAAAAGCAAACCAAGCCTAACTTTGCCTTGTACGGAATCTTTATATTTATTTTACAGATCAGCAAACAAATATGTCCTCTACTCCAGAGAAGGAGACACTGCAAAAAGCAGCCAGTGTCTCCTCTAGCAAGATGTACAGAAATGCAAGACCCGTGAAGAATTGTCTCCTAACATTCTGCAGCACTCAGTAGTCTAGGTATATAGTAGGAACTCGGTTAATGTTGAAGTGATTTAATTTGACCAGAGAATCATCTCAAAGAGCACTGAATTGACCTCTGTAAATTGTATGACTCTTTATGTGTAGTTCTATACTGGCTTCCTTTTCAATTGAGTTTCTGAGAAAGATATTCATTTTTAAGAACTCAAATATTTGTACAAAGATGATGTAGAAAGATGCTAGGGGCCCACATCAATCAAAGATAGAGATGAAGGGGAACAAAAGAGTTAGTTCAGTTATACAGGACTTCCTTATTGGGATATTAGAAAGAATCATGGTTAACAGTATGCTCATAAATGTTTTACAACTAGCTCTTGGAGTTGTAAAAAAATGCCCCTGTAACATTTGCCTGTTTTTCTGGTCTCAGTTATCCTACTACAGCCATTTCCAAACTATCAATGTGACATCTTTGAATGTGCAGTTGGGGAAAGATGTGTACAATCTGCTTTCCAGTGCCATGTGGCCAGCTCTAGTTCACCACTGCTTGCATTATACAAAATGGAAGTAATAACCCCAAAAGCTCATTCCCCCCAATGTCCCATCTTATGTTCCAATGTTCTCCCTTCATATAAATAGGGTGATGGGTGCAGTGATAGTGAGACTTTTGGGGATATACCATATTTGGCAGATCTAATCTTAGTTGTTTTTCTACAGAAAAATCAAAGGGCAAGAGTTTGCCTCACAGCTGTCTAGCCTGTGAGCATAACTCCCATCAGAATGCAACCTTAGTTTCCATCCCTTACAACACTATTATGATCAGAAGTAAAACTATGCTCATTCCTGATATGTTGTCCCCAGGTCACAAGGTAAGAGCTAGGAGATTACTTCCTATTGGCTTATGTAACCCTGAAACCCACTTATTGTATATGTGGCCCTAATTACCATTGACTCAAATGATTTAGCTTGCACAGGGAGGCAAAGTGACCACATTATGATTCCAGGAACTAATATATTCTGTGACCAGCCGTTGCCGACTGGTACAAGGCTGCTACTTTTGTTCCATTGTCATAGTGCTTGCAGTTTACAAACTTGACATGTGTTCTTTTTACTTCATTTCCCAAGGTGAAATAATCACAAAAAAATAACTACCTAATCCATGTGATAGGTGTTATAGACAAATGCCAGGCAGGCATGCACCCAAAGGAAAAATTCAAGTAGATGTTTGTATCATTTTTGTGTTATTGACCACATTCAGAAACATGCCTATTTTCAAATAACTATACTCAACATACCACTGGCCAGATGATTCTTGCCTAAGTCCAGGGAATCATATACAGTCACCGACAACCAGCTCCAATATCAACATTTTGAAAAAAAACTGCTAAATTATGTACATGATGAGGGGCTCCTTACAGGAGCTGGGCAGAATAAACGAGATCTTTCCTTTTTCTGCTTTTTCAGTGAGCACAGCCATATCTCCCAGATCTACATAGTTTGGTTCCCTCTTCTCCCCTCCACCCTAATTAGATCTGTGTTTGTTTGTTTGTTTGTTTTAAATATTGGGGTTGAAAAGTGTTTCTAGAATACTAGTTTGACAGTCTGCAGAGTTGATTACACAGTAAGCTAAACATAGATGGATTTGTCTTTGTTTAAATAGCTGTAATTACTTTTTGGGTTGGTGTGTGTTTTTTAAAGCTCCATTTTTCCAGCATCCATACCTGAAAATGCAGGGTGTATCCATTAGGAACAAACAGTAATTATTTGCTATTTAACCCCTGATTGCCTTGAGGAAGCAAAATGCTCTATGCTAAGAACAGGAAGAACAACATTTTGGCTTGGAGAAATAACAAATTTATTTGTTTTCAATTTTCAGAGAATCATTTCTGTTAGAAAAATAATCTCTGTTGCAAACTCTAAGGCAGAAATGAAAACTGGGACAGTCTTAATTTCTTATTACTCAAGACTTCAGTGTGTGTGTGCATGCGTGTGTGTGTGTTTGCTTTAGTAAGGAGTGTTTACAAAAATGAAAGAAATTCTTCTATTCATGAATTTTATTATTATTTATTATCTCATATGTGTAAAATCCTATACTAAATACTAGAGACAAAAAGTAAATTGTACATAGTTCCTGTTTTTTGAGGAGTCCATAATCTGGGGGAAGTCAGATGTGAGCAAATAACTTTAGCATAAGCTTGATATGTGTTATAAAAGAAACACATTAAATGAAATAGTAGCATGGTCAGATTGGTCCTCTCCTATTAAATAGTTATCTAAGAGTGTACGGTTGAATCTTATTAACTTTATAAGCTCCTGATCACTTACAAAACCCTGCTCGGTTGTTCTTTCGAGTACTTTCATGGGTTGTAGAATGCATTAGTTAGTTTTTCGTTGCTTATAACAGAGTACATGAAACTGGGGTTTTTTTTTATTTATACATATTTATGGGGTATGGAGTTGACTATCAGTTTGTGTACAGTATGTGATAATCAAATCAATATTCTCAGTGTGTTCATCATTATGGATCGTAATTACTTTTTATGTCCCTTACCCACTTACTCCCTATCCACCTACCCCCTCCCTATTTCCCACCTCTAGTAACTATAAGAAAATGAAATTTATATCTTACAGTTTCAGAGGCTGGAAAGTCCAAAATGAAGGGGTGCATCCAGTGAGGGCTTTCTTTTTGGTGGGGACTCTCTGCAGAGTCCTGTGATGATGCAAAGTATCACATGGTGAGGGCTGAGCAAGATCAGGTTTCCATGAGCCTTCTTCCTTTCCTTATAAAGCCCCCAGTCTACTCCCACTAAACTATTAACCCATTAACCCATGAATGGGTTTATCCATCCATGAGGGCATAGTCCTCATGATTCAATTGCCTCTTAAAGTCCCCACCATTCAAATACCAGGGATTAAGTTCCAACATGAGTTTTGGAGAGGACAAATATTCAAACCATGGCACAGAAGAATTATTTTGTAGCAGATGGGTAGGTTGGAAAAGCCATTTCCCAACTTGCCCGGTATAATAGGTGGTCATGCTTGAAACTTTCATAACTAAGCATGTTCTCTAGTCTAATGCTGCCAGAAGTCTACCAGCCATAGGAGTTTATATCACATATCCAGGGAGGCAAAGGCAGAAGTGGAGTTACTGAGGGAGAGGAATAACAAACTGAGAACCAATGGTCAGAGAAATTTTTAAAAATATAATTGATGCCATATTACAGTCATCCCTCAGTGTCTGTGGGGGATTTGTTCCAGGACCCCGGTGGATACCATAATCCATGGATGCTCAAGTCCCTTATGCAGAATGGTGCAGCATTTGCATACAACCTACCTCCATTCTCTATACTTTAAATCATCTCTAGATTATATATAATACCTAATACAATGTAAATGCTATGTAAATAGTTGTTATACTGCATTGTTTTATTTGTATTATTTTGTATTGTTGTATTATTTTTTATTGTTTTAATTTTTAATTTTTTGAATATTTTTGATCCATATTTGGTTGAGTCCTTGGATGTGGAACCCACAAATACAGAAGGACAACTATATTATTACAGTCTATCCTCGCATGTGTGGGTCAAGTGGAATCTCTTCAACACCCACCCTCTGGTTGGCACTTTATAAAACAGTAGCTGGTATATATTTGTTTGTCTAAAATTGTATTTTAATTCCACCTTAAGAATTCAGTTCCCTTGTAATACAACCATGGGATGACATACAACCAGGGCTGGACTCAGTTGTCTTGTCTGTTAATGGGTAACTTACTGAAATAGACACAGAAGGAGTTTTCACTCTTCATTCTTTATCCTTCGAGGTAAGCAGGGTTTGAAAGGCCTTTCTTGGCATTATCTTTCAAAGCTAAACCACTGGATCGGATGTGTCTTTAGTCTGAGCTGAAGTCTGGGTTACGTTTTGTGCTCCTGTCAGCATACAGTGGTGAAACTGTGAAAAAGGAACATTGTCTAATAGTGTGAGGGATGTGGGCTGTGAAAGTTTGGCAATTCCTAGCAGCTTTAGTTTCTGCTGTCAGGTATTGCTAATTTTCATTAGTGATAAAAGAGAGATTGTTAAAAGTTCCAGGGGTTTAAATAGGCAGCATACTTCTAAAGAACAGTGTAATTAAAAGGAATCTAAGGTTCAGCTTTGAGAAATATAGTTTCTCTGCTATTGAATATTTGATTTTATTTAATGGCATTTATGTAAAGCCTATTAAGAAGCTGGTCTTTCATTAATTATGAATGATTGTACTTTATGTAAATGGATGCTGAGATTTTCCAGAAAGAGATTACTAAGAAAATTAGCTTCAAACCGAGGAATGTTCATATACACAATTTTATATTTACCACAGCTTTGAGCCACAGATGTGTGGTTGAGAAGTTTAAAAACTAACATCCTGAATGGAGACTGCATAGAGCATGAATTTTAATTAAAAGGAATGTTTTTCAAGCAATAGTGGGTACTGCATTATTTATTTATTTATTTTATTTATTTTCTATTCTGTATCATGCGATAATGTCTGAAGTTAGGTTAAATGCACATAACATTATGGAAGGGGTAAGACTGGTTTTTAGTATGGAGAATTGCAAGCCCTAGAAAAGGCTCTATTGTCTATTTGATAAACAATTTGTTAAGGAATTGAGTTCTAAAAGGTGCATACTATAACTGAGTTGTTAGAAGTTAATCCCTGACACCTGGCATTGTCCCCAAACCTAACACTGAGAAACCCTTCAGGAAGGTATTAAAAGCTGCATTTAGGTACTTCCTCAACTCACTGTAATAAAAACACAAGACCATGTGGTTATTTGTTTTGCTATGAAAAATATTTGTAATCACTGGAAATATAATCTGCAATCCCCTTTCCCACCAGGGTGGTGTATCTTTCATGTCCCCTTTATCTCTTTAAAAAATTTAAAATGGCATTAACTTTTCAAAAAATAATGTAAAGTGTCATCAGCACTTCTGAGACCATGTTTTGAAGGAACAAAGGGTTGGGAAAAAAAAAAAAAGGCCTGCCTAACGTGTTAAGGAGCCTTATGGAGCTTTAAAGAGGTCAAATGCTCAAGAAAGGAGAAAGTAATTTAGTAGAATATAGAGACTCTCCTTGACAACGAGGCCATTTAATCTTTAAAATAGCAGTTTGAAATGGGAATTTCACCAGAGTTCATAAGGTGGATGTAGAGGTTGAAAAAGAAAGTGGTGAACCACCCCATGAAGACCCTCATTAAAAAATGCATTAAGGAATCCAGACTTACTTCCACAATCTTTTAGATCGTCTCTCTGTCTCCTTTATCTGTCCTCTAATCCATCACGAATAGTACTGCCACACTGGTCTTCTTAAAACACCACTTTCATCATGTTAGTCTCCTGGCTAAATACCTATCAGGAAATGGATGTAGCAGTTTTATTCAAGATAAATTAAAGCTAAGTTACACTGGAGATGGGGAAATTGGTTGTTTTCAAAGAAAAGAATTCCAGGCATAACACAATAAAATTCACAACAAATATCTGTGGTGATCAAAATATAAAAGAAGATGCAAATGAGAGAGGATGTAAGGTTGCAGGGGGAGGGAGAGAAAGAGATTATGAAAGAAAATGGACAAAGCTGATACTTTTCAGATATTAGAGGCAAAGGAGAAGGAAAAAGGACAGGACTGCAGTGATGGTCTGGTATCTTGGACAAGAAATTTAAATTATTTGCAGCTCAGTTTCCATGTCCCTAAAATACAAGAATGTTGTAATATATCGTTTCTTAGGTTGCTTCAGTTTTACAACTTGGATTGACTGTTATTTAGTATTTTAAACCTCCTTGCACAAACAGTGGTAATATACAAAATAGAGACATTTAAAGGAGACATCTGAAAAAAAAACTTACAGGGAAAATAATTGGTTCTAAAATAGATGTATTCACTTGGAAGTGCTGGCAGGTTTATGGAAATATTCAAGAACATTTTAAAACTATTTATTGGTACCCACTGTGTTCCAGGCACTCAGCAGAACAGACCTGTTTCTCACCTGCTTCAGCAGTCACTTCATATGCAAATTTACTCTATGAACTAGAGAAAGAGCAATAGAAGAAAAAAAGACAGACAGGGAGAGGGAGAAAAGAAAACATTAAAAATGATGGGTAATTCAATATGCCAGTTCACTATTTTATTAATATATGCCCAGAATGAGGAGATAAAAGTATGAATATACTGTGCCCTATTCAAGTTTCATTTTCCTCTTGCCTCTCAGGCATAGACCGTATTGTTCCACTGAGCATAATTATATATTTTTATCATGACCTCTAAACTCCATCTCATGTTCAATCAAGGAGCTCATGATCACTCCAAAGCAAGAGAAAATATGGCCATACTGGTCTTATTGAGAGACAATATGTTAGTCTCTAATGTGGTTCCTTCCAAAGCAATCATCAAGGTTACTTTAGAGTACTATAGATGATTTCCAGTAAAGAAAAACATCCTACTTTATGGCCACTGTTAAAAGAATCCCAGAGTTAATGGAGAGAAGATGGGGGAGTCTAGAATGACTAATACTGGGGAGAAGCTTTCTCATTTTTCTGTTTTGAGAAGGTATTTTTTGTTTTGACACAAGGCTTAGAAAAAAATATTTGAGAGGATAAAAGCAGTGTTTCTCAGAGTTTAAACAGAAAAATGAACTTGGTTGGGTTATCAGTGAGACCATTGTCTGATGTAAAATTATATAAATGAAGATGAGGCAAGGAATTAGCTCAACCAGGATGTAGCATCATCAGAACTAAGATGCTCACCAAGGACCAGCAGAGGTAAGAAGTGTGGACCAAAGCTGAATCAGAAGAGAGAGTTAATAGAGCTCAGAATACGATATAGGGAATATTCACAACATTGGCATTCTGCCCATCTCTTCCTTTAATTCTCTGTGTAGATAGCTACCGATTAAATTCATGCCTACTGTGTAAGTTAGACTCTGTTACTAATCTATTTCTTAGTTTGGAGGAATGTAAGTAAACCTAGGATAGCAGTGTTCCAGCGTGCATTAAATCAACTTCAATACTGTTCCTGTCTCTACAAGTCTATGATAAAATAGTTACTATCAATAATGTATAATCTATTTACATCTATTATCTTAGTCAATGCTCCCAACAATGCTGTCTAGCAATTTTCTCCATTTTCCATAGGAGATCATTGAAATTCATAGAGGTTATTGACCTAATCAACTCTTCCCTATGATTAAGTCCTTGCCTACTAACGCTCTTTAGTGTGAACTCCCTGACTTTCTCCCTGATCTTCAGGCTTCTGTCTCTTTCCTGATGTTATTTCAGAGATAAAAAATCTAACTTTTAAAACTAAGGTCATGATTTATTGAATGCCAGATCTCCCTGGTATCAAGGCCTATACACTTGAACCTGCACTGCCATTCATTCCCGTTACATGCCAGAGATGTTTCAAGGGAAGTAACTGAGTACAATTTCTTTCCTAATTTTTTGAAATATGTGTTCTAGTGATGACATACCCTGTAAACAAATGAACAGAACGCACCTTTACTGTGGCTATGACAGAAGACATATAACACTTGTTCTCAGATATTTTTCTGCCTCCATTCAACCAAAAAGTAGGACACCCTCTGTCAGTAGCAGATCTTTACCTTTCAACTGACACAATTGCTGAGAAGCCCATCTGAGAGGCAGGAGCCATGTTTGTCCCCTCCCCTTCCTGAACACCCCATCCCTTCCCACTGAGAATCCCTGATGTTGAGGTTACAGAGCAGGACAGTTAGTTGAGATGAGGAAGAGGTACTTACATCTACCTTATGGGTCAATGAGTATATGTTCAAGTTTTATTTGAGGAGGCCGGTAGCAGTCGAGGGAATAGTAGGTTAAAAATAGAGAAGTCTGGAATAGTACAGTGCCCTTAAGGGTCTGCAAGGAGCTCAGGGTGTCTGAAACAAGAAGGTACACGGGGGAAGTCAAAAGAGATGACACTGGAGGGGCAATCATACTTTGCTGGGATGTAAAGGAGTTTGTTCTACATCCTGTAGGCAATAAGGGATATTGAATACGAAAATGACATGTTCATATTTGTGTTATAGAAAATTCACTTTGTTGGCAGTGTGAAAAAACAGGCTGTCAGAATCGCTGAGAGCTTAGGTAAAATCGTAAGACCTACATCTGGCTACTGTTGATTGGGGGGTTCAAGAGGGGGATAGATACCAAAAATATCATATTTTAACAAATCTACAACATACATTTTTATACATTATAACAAATTGAGATGCATCTTAGTAACTGATGGTATCTTCAAAATATTGATAGTGAAGCAGCAGTTGTAAAAGTTTTATTGCCTACACATTTGTAAACATAGTGAAAAGTGCTCTGGGAAAGTATCACAGTTTGATGGTTTTTGTTTGGTGGCATGACCAGATAACTGCGATGTCTCAGTGTTTCAGTTTAAAAATATAAGGATGATTTGAGAAAGGACAGGAGTCATGTTTGTCTCCTCTGGTGCTTTTTGTAGTATTGAGAGCTTACCAGCATCAAAAACTGCAATACAGCTGTCTGCTGCATGGAACAAAAGAGATAATAATGGAGCACTATTTTATGTAATACTAAATCACTGATACTGTTGATGGTTTAGAGGACAATAATTTGGAAAAAGTCCCACATATTGACAATTCTGAGTTGAAGAGTAATTCCAAAAAGTTGGACTCTGATTGAGAAGTTTAAGGAACAATTCAACTCAGTTTATATTTCCCTTTTCATATAGGTGAAAATGGTTGATGCATGACAAAAATCTGTGTCACAGATTAAATCAGTTTAAAAGGGCCCTAAATTTAAAGTGTAATCGCTAAGAAAGCATGGTGTTATAACATAATTGGATTTTTTTTTATAATGCTATAAAAGATAATGCTGTACCTTACAACAGATTGTATCTTAGCTTTAATGAATCAGAAAATATTTAGGAATTGGTGACTAATTGTATGTGGAGAGTGAATCATCAATTACACAGATTCAAATATTCATTCAGTGTTGACAATAATAGAAAAAACAAGCAAGGGGGAAGAAAACATCCTGAATAGCTAATATTCAGCAAGTGGATAATTAAATAAAGTATGTAATGATCATCAGGAAAATTGTGTTAAATCCATGTAAAATCAAATGTTAAGCAAAAAAAAGCAAAATATAAAAAATTATGATATTTACCATTAAATAACTAAATAAATATGAGTTGTTTTTAAAGGTCTGAAAGAAAATATAGCTGTATTAAAAACAGGGAATTTAGAATGATTCATTATTAATCTTTTACATTGCCTTAATGTTCCATAATGCTGACAAAGATTAATTACATAGCCCTATCTAATAATTGTGTTGAAACACAGAAATAAACGAAAGTATTATGCCTTGTTTTTTAGGCCTGTAGTCTTCAATTAATCCTTAGGATATAAACATTTTTTGATTCCCAATGGAAATGAACTAGCCTATGAATGTTAGCCGATTAGCCATCAACCATCCACTTGTGGAAAAAACGTACCTTTATCTCATAGCCAGAAAGATCTACCTTTGGAAAATCTGCTTGATAGTTTTCTTTCTTCATCTCCATAACTCTCCTACCCCACCAGCTGCCCCAGTGTCAGGTAATCATAATTCTACTGTCCACTTCTATGAGATCTACTGTATTAGATTCCACATGTGAGTGAGATCATGTGGTATTTGTTTCTGTGCCTGGCTTATTTCACTTAACACAAAGTTCCCCATGTTTATCTATGTTGTCACAAATGACAGGATTCCCTTCTTTTCTGTTTTAAGGCTGTTTAGTATTCGTATTAAGGCTGTGTGTATCTATACCACATTTTCTTTATCTTTCTGTCTGTTGATGGACACTTAGGTTGATTCTAATGTCTTGGCTATTGTGAATAATGTTTCAATAAACATAGGAGTGCAAATATCTATTCAATATACTGTTTTCATTTCCTTTAGGTATATAAGCCAGTAGTGGGATTGCTGGATCATACAATAGTTTTTTTTTTTTTTTTTAATTTTTTAAGGAAACTCCATACTGTGTCCGATAATGGCTATACTAATTTACGTTCTCATCAACAGTGGACAAAGGCTCCCTTTTCTCTGCATCCTCTCCAACACTTGTTATCTTTTGTCTTTTTGATAATAGCCTTTCTAACAGGTGTGAGATGAAATTTCGTCATTTTAATTCTCATTTCCCTGAGGTTTAGTGAGTTTGAGCATTTTTTCATATACCTGCTTGATAGTTTTTATGCAATACTCTCCTAGTGTCTTCTCAGAATTCTTTTTCCATCTGTATACGTTCAAGAAGTTATATCCATTTTTGATGAAAACAATTCATTAAATAAAATGAGGTAAATATAATTATTTACAGAGTGCTTAGAATAATAAGAATTCTGTAAATGTCAGCTATAATAGTTAGCATTGTATCTCGCTTCTGCTAAGCATCATGTAAGTATTAGCTATCATTAGCTAGTTTGTTGGCTATGGTCAGGGCCACCTTAACCCAATCAGCTATACCAGAAAGGACTGAAATCAAACAGCATCTCCCCTGGAATCAGACCTTACTTTCAGAGTTACTTATCTGCTATAGCCTGTTTTGTGACTCCTTCGACCTCCTCATCTTTAAGCATAATTAGTTCCTTCTGGATTTTAACTATTACGCATGAACTTGACCTCTTTCCTGGAAAGTCAATGATTTATTATCTATTGATATTTCCAGTCTTCACCATTTTTTGTTATTTAATCTTTCACAGATCTTTTCTGGCTAGGGAGCCTACCAATAAATACTACAAACATATTTTGCATTTGTTTAGAGTTTCACAGTATTTATCAAGTGTTTCTCTATTCATGAGGTGAGGCCAGTCGGGCAGACTTTTTTTTTTATAAGGTCTAGATTTGCAATAAAAGCTTTATTATTACTTGATGGATAGGCTCATGAAAGTGTATGTTTATATAAACTTCTTTTACTAGTGATGAAAATGTAAGTGTAAGGAAACACAACCTGACAAAGAACAATTTTGAGACTGTCTGCTGAGGTTGAGAACATTTTTATTGTGTTGTAATTTTCTAAATTACAAAGTGTAAGTTCAGTGAAATTAAATGACACATTCATAAGAGGCAGAGATGAATTTTGATGTTTGTCTTTTAACTTGGGTCCATTACTTCGTAATGTTCAGATTTGGCCTAGGCCCTTGCATATCTGCTCAGATGAAACAAGCATAGCAGTGAAGTATCAGGTCCGAGAAAACACATGTGTGTAACTGATTCCAGAATTTGTAAGCACATGGAGTTGGATGAAGATGCCATGTGCACTTGGAGAATTTAAATTAAGTTCTATGAGAAGGAAAACATATAAAATAAATGAATATGAATAGGAAGTTAATACACAACTCGTTTATATATCACTCTGCAGTTTATAAACCATTTCCTCAACCATTATCTCAATTGAATGTGTTTCTTTACATAGCTATGAAAGTTGCATTATTTAAGAGTCAAAACATTTCAAAACACCTGAAGGCAGCTAGTTAGTATGATTAACATGTAATTTGATGTAAGAATATTTATTTATGCACACTTTATGTCATTATTATTACCGTTCACAGAGGAGAAAAAGTATAGAAACTGCTTGAAATCACAGCCTAAGATCGGAGCAAAAGAAACTAGAAACATATCTAGAAATGCAACCACATAGCCCTTTTCCCATGTACTTGGTGTTCTGGCTGTGGGAGGTTCAAGCATGAATTGGCGAGAAGAGGGGAGAGACATGGAAAGAGGACAGGAGGGAAGAAAAAGCTGCACTAATAGAGTAGCTGGTGTGCTTTCTGAAGACGGGGGTTTAAAAAAAGATTTGTCACCTTTTTTTCACTTTCCTACTCTGCAGTTTTTTGAAGTTCGAAAGAGCATGCTGCCAATAATTCTTTTTTGTTACCCAAATTCCCAAGCTTTGACCTCCTGTAAACTACTGTGACTTGCCTCTCACCTAGAGCATGCCGAATGGCATTATTCTGGGCAATAAGGGAAACGGTACTGACTTCTTCACCACAGAGTCAGTGGTGGACAGGATCTTAAGTGTCACCTCTCCTACTAAACACATTCTCTTCCCTTTTCTCCTTTCTCTCTTTTCTTTTATCTTCCTTGATCTCTGCTTCACATTCACCTTTTTTCTTTATTCTATGATCTAAACTATTGGCAACTTCTTGTTGCATTGCATGACTATAAGAATCATTGGCTCATCGTTGACACCCTCTTCATACTTATGCATTGGTTTTAATATTTTACATTTAGTAAAATTTGAGAATGATTTCCAGATATATGTTATGGCATTATTACTATTCATTTATTACTATTTTACCTTTTTGACTATTTTACATGAGTTGTATAATGAATTTAGTAAATTGTTCAAAGGTTAGCAAGCTAGTAATCAACCCCACGAGGAGTGTTAGAGTTAAGACCATGGCTACTAAGAGAAATCAAATAAGACAAAAAATTGCCCTTTATTTAACTAAACAGCAAGAACATAGAGGTCATCTCTCTGTCAGCGGAAAACTGGACTATAAAATTCTGACAACCTATTATTGGCTGTTGTCGCCTGTTCCAGTGGCGGAGCTGCCTGGCTAGCTCCCAGGTCCATGAACTGTGCTGTTCATGGCGAATTAGGTGATGCTGAGCAAGAGGCTAGCAAGAGGTTTGTAGTTCAAGTGGGCATAAGGAGAAGCTATCAGTGATTTTAGCACCTTCTTTGAATACAATGACTAGACTTGATGCAATAAAAGATCAAATTCAATATGTCAGACTCATTTTTTAAGAAACATAAAGATTTATATATGTTTTAGTGTTCTTTTAAAGTTGTTTTAATCGCAAAATCACACACGCTCATTATCAAAACAATCTCACCAAATTTATAACATAGCGAGTCTTCTCTTTTTCTCTCCTAATTTCACTTTACAGAGATAACTACAGTTATCAGTTTGATCAATATCCTTCTCAATATTTTCTGTGCATATATAACCACACACACATATGGGATCAAACTAAACTTACTAATATGCAAACTTGCTCTTTTCACTTAACATGAGTATTTTTTCATATGCGTACATATGTATTTACCTCATTCGCTTTATTGCATTCTTCCTATTATCAATATATTATTGATGAATACTTAGGTTACCCACTTGTGTTGCTATTATAAAAATAGTGCAATAAGCATCCTTGTACAAAAAGTTATCTTAATCCTCTGCATTTCTCTGTAGGATAAATTCAGGTAAGTAGAACTTCTGGTTTAAGGGTAATCGCTAATATTTTAAATTTGTCCATGGCTTCTTGAGATGCCATTTTGGAATTTAGTCTGTGAAGAAGCAGCACACACACAAAAAATGTTATTTTTATAAGAAAGGTAATTTCTTTACCATTGCAGACCAAATTTGCACCAAAAGTAGTATGGTTCTGTTTCCTCCTGGAGGTACAAAGTTCTGTATACCTAACAATTTTGATTCTCCTCTCTGTGATACTGACAGAAAAACAGTATTTCCAGCCAGGCCACATATGTCTTAAATTTTCTACGAATGGAACTAGCCAGGAAGGCAAGAGATCGGGAGGTGTGGTAGCTAGAGTCTTTCTCCTTCTCACCGGACAAAGTCCCTAGATCCATGGTCTATTCCTAGATTTTTGCTGCTTTGTGAAATAGTGGAAAACCATGGTATCCCTTTAATCTTTTCTCAGCCTTTATACTATGAACAGTGGATTTTTTAAATAGAAAATCATTTTACCCACTGAAAATATCACTTTTATATCCCCCTTTAGGGCTGGGCGAGGACTTTACGGGATTGACAGCATGCCAGATCTTCGCAGGAAAAAAACTTTGCCCATTGTCCGAGATGTGGTAAGTTACTCCTGTTTAATTCTCTCTGATGCCATGCGTTGACATTTTCTTTATTACAATGTAATGTTTTCCTTCTCATTAACTGCCTACCCCATAAGTATTTCATGGAATAAAATATATGAGGCTAGACTCTTTATATTTGTTATTTCTTTAAAATCTAATAGATGGAGGAAATAACTCTCATCTTTTGACAGCTTTTCATATTAGTTGAGTTGACAAACTGAGTTAAAATGACACTATAATGGAGCAAAAAGAAATCATGCAGCATGCCAAGCGAGCTGCTGCAAGTGGGCTTTCACATGTTCAAGGTTGTGCCTGAGCATGAGTTTAATTTGCAGTGTTTAAGGCTTGATTTGAACTTCTTCACCTTATCCCAGTAGACTTGAATACTTTATAAACCAAGCAGATAATATTAATCAATTCTTTATTCTGGTATATTAAGGTCAATTCTAGCCAAATTAATAAGCTCTTATATACCTAAAGAAAATTATGGTTCCCAAATCATTGAAATCTTTTCTAGTCCTGATCATGACTCTGAATAACTCACTCTCCTATAAATAAATATGCCAGAGACCACCTAGAAATGCAAAGAATTGATAATGATCTGTATTAGATTGTAGGAAAAATAGCCCATCAGCATGGAAAAAAGTGTTTTCTATCATCTGAAATGTCTCCACATTTTTCTATAGAAATATTCTTAATAGCTTATGACATGAAAAATGTATTTTCCTCCAGAGAAACACAAATTTCCTTTTTAGTACAATGTGCATAATTTCTCCATATCAGTAATTTATAACATTACTAAGAAAATCTTCATCGGAAGGCCATCACTTTGTTTTTAAAATATGATCTTGACTGGAAAAATCTTATACTGGAAAGCATGACATGTCAGTGTAATTATCTCAGATTCCTGTAGTTATAGTGTGACATTATGTTAAAGTGTTAAGCTAATTTATCACTGTTATACTCTTTCCCCACCTTTCATATGTCTAATTATTTACACTTTGTTTCCTCTCACTCCTGGAATCTTCAGGCCATGGTAAGTGCTTTTCAATTTATGTAATTAATATTTGTCACTCTTCTCAAACATACACTGCACTTACTCATTGGGTAAAAGGGGCAAGACAGGGAAATGAAAAGACAAAGGCATACAAGAAAAAGAAGTTTGGGTTCTCCAAGAATTTAACATCTTGTTCAATTCTGAAAGACAGACCAAATTATGTATACAACCAAATTATGTAATACAAAAGACTAAAATAGGATACAAGCATAATTTTGGGGACAGTATTTATCAGAGATGGGAGATCATCTTGGACTAAACCTTCTATAGGTTGACATGATGAGGTGGAGATGGGTGGAGAGTGACTTCCTTACTTGGGCATGTGTGAAACTTGATCTGAGTGCGTGGCTTTGTAGCCATGAAGAGATATATCAGTATTTATGACCAGATGGGCCTGGGGACAATCAGGAATGCGTTATTCCACTATGGCTTCCTTTTGCTACTAATGGGATTGCAGATTTAATATTCCCATATGGATCTTATGATTTTTAAAGTTCTCTGTATCACTGCCAAGTTAATTATATCATATGTGTTTCGGGTAAGAGTAGCAGATGAGGGTTCTGTTTTACAGGTGGGAAAACTGAAGGGACTTGACTCTTATTTAAGATCACCCAAGTTACCAGGATTGAGTGAGATAAATGAATCCAGGAATAATGATTCTCAGTAGATAAAATAGGCACCTGGAAGAAAATATCTTGCTTAGATATGCAAGAATATTCTAAAGAATAAACAAAGGACCATCAAGCAATAATTGTGATTCAGGGCTACATGAGGCTGGGTCTGCATAGATGGTCATGTCTTATAAAGAAATGTAAGCATGACTACCTTGGGGAATGACAATGTTCTAGAAGCCTCCTGTTAGCCTGGAAACCTTGGGCCGGTCATCTTGCCTTGCTGGCCCTCACTTTTATCATCTGGATTTTTTCCAGCTTTGATGTTCTATGATTTCATGTTCTAGATGAATCCACTGACTACTGAAAAGGGCAGGTGTCTGTTGACAAAAACATGAACAGTGATAGCCAATATGCCTATATTTCACGATTTACTAAGCAATATGTACATGGAAACCTCCCCTTTTAATAAGTCATAATTCTGTTTCTTTTAGACCTTGGCTGCCCGGAAATCTGGCCTCTCCCTGGCTATGATGATTAGGACATCATTAAACAATGAGGAACTGGTAGGTGCAGTGTCAATTACTAACTATGTATTGATTGATCACAGTTGAAAGAGGAAAACCATTCTGCTTGAGCTGCTCATTTGTAATGTTTATTCTAATGTCCCAGGAATAACTGGGAACATGGGGAAAGCCTGACCCCAAACAAACTTCCTTAGGGCCTCAGCTTCACTATCACAACAAATTATCCTCTACTCTTCATATATGCCTGCGCCTTTCCATATTTGGAAATGCTATTCTATTCTAACATAACTGTTATTTTCCCCCTGGAAAATTCCTACTAATTTTTTACACTTAAGGTTTAAGTTTTACCTCTTTTATAAAGCTTTCCCCAAACACCCCCCTCTCCTTCTGGTTAAAGGATTAGTGTCTTCCTCTGGGCTTTTACAAAAGCATTTCATTGTGACCCCCATAGTGTAGTATGGTTCAGAGTGAAAACTGCTTGGTGAGTCCCATCTCTGGCACTTAATTAGCATTGTTGTAACCAGCCAGTTGTGTTAATTCTCTGAGCCGGAGTTCCCTCATCTATAAAGGATTAAAGGAATGGATAATTGTTTAGCATTCAGCATAGCCTAGGGCACAGTAAACAATACATCTGTGCTGTTATTTTTATTATTTTTGTTATTACGATTAATTTGACTATTTTGCAAAAACCTTTTCTGATATCCTTAGGGGTAGCGCTATATCTTGTTGGTTGTTCTTTATAAATGTTTTCATCGCCATTGCTTAGTACACTGTTCAGCATGAGGTCAGGTCAATGCTTTGTAAATTCTTGCTGAATGAAAGAACCAACCTGATTAGAAGATACAAGTAGGCTGCAAGTATCTAGGTCAGAGATTCTTACATCTGACTCATTAGAACACCTAAGAGAGCTTTAAAACTGGGGTCTCACTCCCAGCAATTCTTATTAATTGGCTTCAGATATAACCTGGGTATAAGGCATTGTTAAAAAAACTCCCAGTGTTTATGCCTTTGATGTTGTGCTGTGGTCACTCCGTCCTGCACACTCTGCTGGGGATTTACTTGAGACAATCCATCTGTGCCCTCCATTATGGGAACTAATGTATCCTACTTTGCTCAATTTTAGCGACTCTGTCATTCTTATAGAATAAAAGTTCTGCCAATATTACATACCTTGTTTTAACTTTCTATACTCTTGACATTTAAACACCGTTACTTACATCTATATTTCTTTTCCTCTTCTTCCTGTCATTGTCATCTTCCACCTAAAAATCATCCTGTCCTAGGCCTTTCTATCTCCCCACCCCAATACACATGTACCCATCCAGAAGTATGAAAGGTTGGAGAGGCCATTAATATTTACTGAGCATGTTCATTTGAGTATCTGGGAACTACAGCAAGTTAATACATTTTCTGTCGTGCCACAGGATAAAAACAATGTGACTACATTCCCAGAGTCTTATTCTTATCTATTAGATTTGTGATGCTATGTGTTATTTTGAATACAGTTTGGATACAAGAGAAAGTAAACATCCTCTGTTGTATAAGGAAGCCCCATATTACTTGCTGAATCTCGAAGCATCTAGTCTTTTTCTTTTGAGGAAATAATCAATATGAAAGAATTTTATTTATAAACTCCTGCACTGTTTCTTCCTCGTGTTTTAAAATATGGTAGTTGATTTGAACTACTACTGTTCATTCTCATGAAAAGTTAACAGAAAAGCCATAGAAATTAGTGGAATGCTACTGTATTTTCTGAGGCCCTGAACAGGGAGCACATCCTCAATTTATGGTTAAATTAGCTATTGGTCTACTTTCAGCAACTTAAAAATATCACTTCTTTAGTTTCAGGAAACCTAAGTAAAAGACTTCTCTGTGTGGGTGTTGAGTGGATGAATAGAGTCCATTACTCCCGCTAACATTCATAAAGCCCTTTTCCCTGGGGCCAATGTCTAAAAAAGTAAATGAAATATGACTTCTGTACAACAGGCATATTAAATGTCATTCTGACAAGCTGTCACATTCAGTCATTACATGGGCAGCTAACAAATGCTGAAGCAAATATTTTCTACTCCTTGATGCCAAAAGTTTTCCTAGGCACCCAAGATGTGGAAGCATGAAATATTTGCTTTTAAATGAAAGAAAATGGGTTGGCCACCTGGAAAATACCAAACAGTAGTACTTCTATTTTATTTAAAAAGATGTACAGTAAAAAGCTCAGTCATCTCTTCCAAGAAAAGGGCTCGAACATCTGATGCAAGATGACAGCAGCTAAGCCAGCACTGCCACCAATGACACTCTGTGAATGAAGCACTGCCAGGTGCCCCCATCCATCACCAATTGCAGCTCACCCATAAGAAGCTGTTGAAGCTGACTGCAAATCTCAGTATAATAAACCATTAAAGACTTTGGTTTCTAGAAATTTCCACGTGGCTTAATAGCACAGGAAGGGATAAGCAATCTAGCATCCATATACCACAACAATAGTCTGCTTGGCACCACACTGTCCATCTTTGTGCTTGCTTTCACAGAGTGATAGTTTCCTGAGTGTGTACCCAACAGTGGGGAAATCAAAGTAGATCCATTCAATAATTCAACACATACCTATTGACTGCCTATTATGTGTCAGGCATTATTTCAGACTCCAGAAATAAAGGAGTGAACAACTCAGCTAAAAATTCTTGCCTTCATGAAGCTTATAACATAGTGGGAAGTGGGCTGACATGCTATGTTTTGTACCTAATATTGCTATAAGTTCTAATGGAAGCTTCTAGTAGATGGGAGTGTTTAAACCAAGGATTTCTCAGGTGAAGGTATGAGAAACTCAGAGCAAGGAATCCAAACCACCAAGGCTAAAAGGGATTCTAGAACCCTGTTTGTTCTACCTGGGTTGATGGACATGTGTAGGGGAGCTGGTCTAATGGCAGGCTTTCAGGAAGTGTAAATTCTCAATAAGGGGAGGTTTGTCTAGGAGAGTGGGGGTCCTTCTTTCAGTTACAGGATTCAGGCCCAGTGGAAGGGACTGACAAGAACTAGGTGAGGGGTGTAATCAGGAGATCAGACCTGAGCCCTATTCCTAGCATGACAATCGAAAAATAACTAGGAAGAAGGAACCAGGTAAGAACACCTGTCTGATGTCCGGGTTCATTCAGGAAGCTGCAGACTCCTGATGAGGAATAGGAACGGTCAGGACAGTGGGGCAGGGACTTGTGATCAGGTCTCTGGAATACCTGCTGAGTCTAGTGCCACCCTTTCACCTTTGCAGCTGAGCATCAGTCCAGGGAGAATTGACTTGGGAACCAGCCAAATTTAAAGATCATCCTTTTTTACAAGTATTGCTATTGGTCCTAATTCTATCCTTCCTCATAAGCACAGTCTTCAACTTGAGATACATTTTGGTCCAGCTCCACAACTTACTAGCTGTGGGATTGTGGCAAGTTACTGAAACTCTCTTGGCAATGGTTTCTCATACGTTTACTAGTTATATAATATTTTTGCATCTATGTTCATAAGTGAAAATGGTCTATGGTTTGCTATATCCTTGAACAAGTTTGGCATCGATTTTCAACCAGATTAATGAAATGAGCTGTGGAGGTTTCATCATCATCATCATCATCATCATCATTATTATTATTATTATTATTATTATTTTCTTCTCTGGAACAGTTTGCATAGAGTAAGTTGCTGTACCTTGAAGGACTGGCAAAACTTGCCTCTAAAACAATCTAGACTTGATGCTACCTTGAGGATGGTTATTTGACTACTGGTTCAATGTATTTAATGTAAAAATTATACCCATGTTCTTTAAACATTTGTTATTGAGTTGATTTTGATCTTTTTATATTTTTTTCAGAAAGTTGCCCTTTTTTCCTAAAATTTCAATTTAGTAACATCAAATTGTTAATATGATTATATTATGACTTATAAAAGTTTGTGCCACTTTTATTTTATTATTATTTGTTTGTATTTTCTTTCCTTTGATAAAACAGTACTGCAAGAAATTTCTCTGTTTGCTTTGTTGACTCCATATGGTTTCTTCATTTTCTGTTTTGTTTATTTCTGCTCTTGTATTTTTTAAATTCATTCTCTACTTTTGGTATTCACTCGGAAAGTGCTTTTCTGTCTTATAGAATTGAATACATAGTTTATGGATATTAACTGTTTTTATTAACTATTGCATACACACAAAATAATATTTACAATGTAAGTGAACGGAGTAAATAATAATAATAATTATACACCCATGTATCCATGTTTGAGACATAAGTACATAGTAAATATTAGTTATTATTTTTATTATTAACTACTTTTCACCACATCATTTCCCATGCTCTATGATTGGCTTTGCTTGGTTACACAACAGGACAATGGAATGAGCTCTACTTGGGAGGGATGGTCACCTGGTCCCTACCTTCCTTTTGCAATATCCTAACCTTTCTTCCTACTCTTTCATGGCCTGTGTCAGAAGATTTATAAGAGCTCAGTCTCCATCCAAAGCGACAAAAATTAGATTTCCCACGTTAAAATGTCTGAAGTTTCTCCCACTGGAGGAATTCACATTATTTTTGGCCTCTTATATTTAACAAATGAACTGTCTCATACCACTTCCATTATTTACATATTCATTTTTATTGAAAGTTCAAATTGGGGAAGAAATGACATTTAAAGGATGTTACAAATTTATCGTAATATGTTTTCAGATCATGTTCCGTGCCACAACAGAGGGCACATCCTATATTGTGCTCTTCTTCAATTAGTGAACCTTCCATTCTACCATCGTTCTGTCCTCTTTATTTGGACTTACCTCATCGTTACTTGGGACAGTGATAATTAGTATCTGTTATAAAATGGTAGAAGTAAGAGCAAATTACCTACGTTCTTACATAGATAGGCACATAACTTTTAGTCTCTGTACTTTCTCCTACAAAAAAAAAAAAATTACCTGAATAATTTTAGCTTCTGAAGTCAATCTCACATGATTATTCTCATGAGTAAACCAGCACTAAAATTGCATCTCTTATTATATTCAGAAACTTATTCTAGCATTGTTCTGTCTTCGTATTTATAACAAATCTCAAAGGTCATATTGAGCCTAATGTTCACTCTGCAAATATGTATGATGCTTTTTCTAGAAACAATAGAACATGTACTTACAGAATAGAAAATACATTTTTTTCCCAAAAAGTATGCATCAATTATATTAAAACAAGAAGCATATTTTTTATTGAAATTATCAATGTGTGATTTTTTTGGAGGATAGGAAAAGGGTGGTTTACATAACCCCAGGAGTTATGTAATATAGAACTTCACTAGGTTAGTCACTCGCTAACACAGCAGGGGGAAGAAAGGGAAAGACTGTGGCAAGTGGAGGCAGACAGCTCTGCTCCTGTTATAACTGTTATCACTTGGTAGATTGGAGTATTGATGGTTGAAAAACACTAGTCATTGCCTGTGGCAGGAAGCCTGATCGCTTTATTTCTTAGACCTATTTTAGTTTTCTTAGATAGTTACAAATTGAAAAGGCAATTTATTTCCTTCCAGTGTCCTAATTGTTCAAAACATGATATATTAGTTGCAACTCACTTTAAATTGGTTTCTTTGAGCAGAACTTTTTAACAAAATACTTATCTAGGATATAAACATCTTCCCCTTTGTAGTCTACAGGTTCTACTTTGCTATAAAGGTTTATCAGAAAATGAAAGCATTTATTGCTGTCATTTCTACAGCTTAAAACAGTGTCTACACACACTAAAAATTGACTTCTTTGTTGGACTCACATAAACAATGTAAAAATAATGTTTTTTTCCCCCCTAATTTCAAAAGTCTGTACATAGAAACAATTACTGGAAGGACATGCATCAAACTATGCCTAATTTTGTAAAATTAAATTGAATAATTTATTTTTTATTTTGGTGCCTTTCTGCTTTCTGTTTTATAAATCCTTTTTTCAATGAGCATGCAGTTAATTATAATTAGAACACATGTATTTTAGAAAATAATATGTTTGTGGTAGAAGACCTGAAAGTTTAGGAACATGTAAAATACATTAGTAGCAAGTCAACCACATTGTCGAATACCTCTGTCTTTGGATCCTAATCCCAGTAATTAGGGCTGTGCTTTTTCTTGGGACAACCCCCTCCATATATCTGGTTCCAAGTAGTTTTCCAGAAACCCTCTATTGATAGCATACCCAGTTCAATCCTTCCCCTTCATCTAGGACCCTATTATTGGTAGCTAATTGTCTATCTGCCTGCTCTACATGCTAAAATTAAAAAAAAAAAAAAATCTCTCTTCCCCTTAATTCAGTTTCTAATGGTGAGCTACAGAGCTACAGACTTTCCTTTGCTATGGTCCCCTTGTTTTCTCATGTCATGCATTTATCCAGTGCTTCTCGCTCTGTCTTTTTTGCTTCATTCCGCAAAAATCCTGTACTCTCTGTCCTTATAATCTTGTTTGAGCAGGTGTAATTTTGCTGCTAAGAAAGCACCTTTTTTCCTCCAAGAAGTCATATTCCCCTAAGACGTAAGAATTCCATCTTATGAGATGTATTTTTACATGCCTTCCCCAGCTATTAATTTCTTCTGTTTCTAAGCTAATCATCATTCCATCTCATACTTTGCTGGAATAAAGAATGTTTTCATATGCCATTTATTTTGCAGTAATTTTCAGCTTTGATAAACATATTCCCCTATCCCAAAAGTCAAGAATCAAAAAGACTAATATTATCATTTCCCTGGGGATGTATTCCCTCTAATGAGTTATGTGATGTTATCCCCCAGTACCTATAGCTTTTAAATGTTGGGATTTATTTTAATGTACCATTTAATTGATTTTTAATCTGCTGTCTAGTAAATTTTCTATGTTTCTTATTTTTTTAAATTAGTTTCATTCTTCCTTTGCATGAAATGGATCATGGCTCTTTAATAAAATCAAAACAAACCTTTCAATGAAACTTTCTCAGCTGTCTATTCAGAAATGTCTTTTATTCATTTTGCTCCAGAATATTTAATTTTTTAGCAAGTGTTACTTATATTTATTACTCCTACTATAGCTTACAGGTTTATAGGACAGACTATATATCATTTCAATTCAATAAAAAGAAAGTGGACATAGGAGATTAGATAAAATACATTTATTGTTTGCTTAAGCTTGAAATATGTGGATAAGTTTATGTTGAAAAACAACCTTTTCCCCAGCTCTGCTTTCTAAATTCATAGGTTTTTCTTACTTTTCTTGTGTTCAGTATCAGATTCTTCTATTCCCACCTGATATTCCATTGAATTAAACTAATTATTTCCATCCCCACTAAGACCAAAAACAGATTGCCTGATGCAATTACAAATAAGCTCAATTCCCTCCTTAGTTTTTCAGATAAACAACAAATGCTATATTAAACACACCCACCCACCCACACACACACAATCCCTACCCCTCAGCCCAGATAGAACAGGATACTCTATCTGTGGACAGCTGATGGAAAATCTGTTAGACCAAGGATAATTCAATTCACTTTAATAATATCGAAGATACCCACTCCGCTTGTCAATAAAGGGGAGGTGAAGATGAATAATACATGCTCCTGATTCTCAAAGAACTCTCAACACTTTACTGCAAGACATCCTCATTATGAATTGAAGCCAGGAGATTTACTTGGCTCAGGCTATCTTTATTGAAAAGTGATGGATCTAGTTTTCTATCTGTATAAATCCTAACACTGGGATCGCCTACTTGATTAATTCCCATATTTGACCATACCACTTCTCTGTAGGTTCACTTGAAGTATAAAGAGCTTTGGACTGACCAGACCCCCATGTAGTAGCAAAGATGGATCTCACCATTCAAAGTTAGAAAAATGTTTAGCAAAGCTTAACTTCCTGGTAGGGGACCTCCCAGTACCATTACAAAACATATTCTGGGAAAACATGTAGTGAGGGGAATGTGCTAATGAAGGCAAATATGGTGTCACTGTACTATGGAATTGAAAAATAATGGAGAGTTGGGTATTTCAACACTGTAAGAAGATTTTCTGAAATGAAATTTAAGGATGATATAAATGCTTTTCTTCTTGCATTACTTGACAGCTAGTCTCCTACAGGATTTATGTAAATATCTATTCACTATGCATCGGGTAATTGTGTAAAATTTTTTGTAAATGCAACCTCAGAGAGTGCTGGCCTATCTCTTAGGAAAGCCACTTACATACCGGGATATGGGAAGCATAGAGAAGGACTTGCCAATCAATTCTCTTTTGTATAGACCCATGTTTATTTTTTGGGTGTTTGTTTGTTTGTTTGAAAATCCACCATTAATACTAATACTTACTACTTATTTAGTCTTTTGAAGTCTATAGAGTACTTTTGTTACCATTATATAATTTGATCTTTAAAATAATACCACGAGATGGGCAGGGTAGAGGAGGAAAGTGAGTCATGGAGACTTTACATCTCTTTGTAGATTACAGAACTCATAAGTGGTAGAACATTTATTCATTTTGCAAAACACAAAACCAAAAAAACAGTATTGTATACCCCTACTGTGTGCCGGGGACAATGATAGGCACTGTTTAGGCACTAAGAAGAGAAAGATACAACATGATTCTTGCCTAAAGAAGCCCTTTTAAATATCATGTGATCAAACCTATACTAGAGAGATCAGGTCTCTTGGCTTCTCACTCGGTGGATTTTTCCACCCCACCAGTGGCTTGTCATCAGAAAGTGCTTCCATTTACCATTAAAAATTATTTCCCTTGAAAATGTAAATCACTGTGGGAGAGTGGCACATTTAACCCATATCTGCTACTAGTGCTTCCTTATGAATTAGTTGATGCGATCCTCCCTAAATGATAGGTGCTGAAAGCAGTTTCCTGCAGAACAAATCATAGAAGCAACATCCTTTGGAACTGTGAAGGGGTGAAGTGTCAGAGAGAGAAACAGAGTCAGGGAAGAGAGGTCTGGGTGGGGATGTTTTCAGAGGGTTAGGGTCAGCATTGAGAATACTTTCCATATACTTCACAATTTTACCAGGAACCAACTAGGACTAAGGATAATAACATAAATTCGTTCTTTGAATAAATATTTCCCAAATACCAATCTCAAGCCAGGAACTAGATTAGACTGTGAGGATTAATGCAACAGAGAGCAGGTGTTCATTATCCTTGCCATTGCAGAGTTTACAGTATAGCAGGGACAGGGACATTATCAAGTAATTAGAACCGTATGTTGCTGTGAAAGAAGCTATGTGACCGTGGAACCCAGTCCAATCTGGAAGATTAGAGAGTTCTTTGCATTCAGATAACTGAATTGGGCCCTAGAACCCTGAGAGAAGAACAAATGAGCAGAGTTATTGTGCTTACTGTCATCGCTTAAATCAATAATCAAGGGGCTCTCTCAGAATAGCATTTTCAGGGGAAAATGACAAAATGCTTTGTGTTAAAATTCTCCAAATCTGCTGACTTGGCTTGCGTTGGTAACTTCTCTCGTCTTCACAGAAAATGCATGTCTTCAGGAAGACCTTGCAGGCATTGATCTACCCCATGTCCTCCACCACCCCACACAATTTTGAGGTCTGGACGGCTACGACGCCCACCTACTGTTACGAATGTGAAGGGCTCCTGTGGGGCATTGCCCGGCAAGGCATGAGGTGTCTGGAGTGCGGAGTGAAGTGCCACGAAAAGTGTCAGGACCTCCTAAACGCTGACTGTTTGCAGAGTGAGTACTTGGTTAGGCTGAAGAAGTGGTATGCAGACCCTGCCTTGTCCCATACATTTTCAGCTTAGATCTCTTCAGCCCTTGCTGGTCTTCAACAAATCCTACCTGCCCCTATCCTGCCACTTTCACAGAGATACAGCCATACTGCCCAGCAAGTCCTATAGTTGATGATGCATTTCTACAGCGTTAGAATCCTGAGAGTATCTGGAGTGAAACTGCACTCTCGTCAAGTATAAAACTTCAAAGTGACTTCCAATCTATTTTCTCACATGTATCTCATAAAAGTCCCATGAGGCAAGTGGGAATATGTAAAGTCATGTTCTCCAAACAGGGGTCAAGACACGACCCTGCAATTATAGCAACAGGAATTACCAAGCTTATTTGGAGCCTGTCTGATAGGATCCATGTCCTTCTACAGCTCCCACATAGGCCTTGGAAATAAGGGATCTTGGGTTTGAATGTCAAAGACAATTGTAACTTACCAGATATGTGATCTTAGGCAAATTTTTAATTTCTTGGGGCTTCATTTTCCTCCACTGGATGAATAAGGATAGTAAAATTTACCTGAGATGGTTATTGGGAAGGCTGAATGAAATTGTCTCTGCTAAGAGTCTAGCATATAGCAGCCACTCGATGAATATTAATAGCCACTCCATCCTTTCACACTTCTAAATGGGTACATGCCACTTTGATTTTTATGACAAGTTTCCTAAATTTTCCATACTTTGTCTGATACTTTAGGTTCAGAAATGCCAAAACATCACACTCTAAAATGCATATAATTGATGTTTCACTGCTGTATTTAATTGGTAGTGTCACCCCCCCAAAAAAAAATTGCCAAAGAAATCTACTTAAACATGGACTTTCATTTGTAAATAATGTTCTTTTTTATATCTAAATGTTGTCCCCTATATTTATTGTTTATATAAATGCAGCCAATGTAAGGTATACAGATTGCCTGAAATTGAGGTGGGACAGAAGGATGTGTCAAAATAAAGATAAAATTAGAAATGCTGGCACAGCTGGTTTGTTGTAGTCACAGTCACACATTCTACAGTTTTCTCTACCTGGTTAGTATTTTTCCCTATGCAATCAGATCAGATTGAGGCTGTGTTAATGATAAATGTTTTTTTTTTAGCAAAAAAATAAATAAAAATGTTTCTTTGAAAAATGCAAAAATATATTTAAGAAAGATTGCTTATAAGAAAGGGACTGACTCAATATTACTCATCCAATTTATTTGCAAAATCTCATAATTCAATTAAATTTCAGCCCACTTTTGTAAAAAAGAATTATAAAGAGGTATCTTAAGAAATAAGCATATTAGGGCAGTGATGTCTGAGAAAACAGAAAAAAAAATATCGCCATCTAAAAGCTTGAATTCCTTAGAGGAAAAAAATAACGCAGATTATACCTAAAAACTAGGGTCATTCCTTTTTCAGTCTTTCAGAGAGGAGAGCCAGCCATTCATTAAATTTTAGAAATATTTCTATAATCTGTTTCTACTTCTTAAAGTAGCATGTATGAGTATCATTTGATGTTGGTTAAATAAATTACACAATCCGAAATTTTCACTGAGATTATTCATTCAACTACACATGTAAATTGGAAGAATCTAAAATAGTGCAGAACAATGAGAGTATGTGTACCCCAAGAAGGGAGTATTTTCTTTAATAATCCCTTCTTAATTTTTCTGTAAAATCAACACACTCACATTGATCAGAAAGAGGTTCTACAAATATATGCATTTAACTTCAACTTTCCACAATAACAATCAATAAAATTTGGAATTCTCCCTACAAAATCAGGGACATTTCCTTAAGAAATTTCTTTTATTTATTTTTTTAAGTAAGAAATTTGTAATGGTGACACCATGTGTAAGATAACTTTATGTGTGCCAACACTGAAAATTAAGAAGAAATTAAGAGGAATCAGAGTTGGAAGATATAGCTAATTCAGCCTCCTGTAAATGTAAGAAAATTCTATGATTTCCTTTTTAAAATGGTCATCTAATCTCTTTGAACACTTCCAGGGAAAATTCAATACCTTGGTAGGCAGCTTAACTCATTATTAGAAAATTCTAGCTCATAAATTAAAACGAAAATCAAGGTCTGCCTCCTAGTAACTTCTATACATTACACCATATCTTACCTTTGGAGAAAATATTGAATAAATTGACTTCCATTATATATGACAGTTTTTCAAATACTTGAAAATAATTATCTAGTTTTCTTTGGGTTTCTAAGCCCTCATTATTTCACTAAGCCTTTTCTTAAATCATTGCAGTCAATAAACATACATGCACACGCACACACATACACAAAGAAAAGAAATTCTTTACATGTGGTCTGACCAGTGACCCATGCAGAAAAGAGAGTATGTAAAGTTACTTCAAGCTGATTTGAGTTTGGTATTTCATTCCCTTGAAGTCTTGGGTTTGTGATTTGCACACTTGCATTCAAGGGGAATTAGACCAGGGGACTGTAAAATCCCACTCACTGCTCCAGTGCTTCTTGCAGTTCCAAGATGCCTGGAAATGTCCAGTTAGTTCGCAAACAGCCTCATCCCAGTTCCTCTCTACCTAATTTTACTTGGTGGTGGTTCTAAATTTTACTTCCTTTCTGGCCTAAGGCTGACAGCCATAGAGTGGTAGATAGGAACAGAGGAGACCAAATGGAATTAGGGAGAACAACCCTTGAGAAAAGAGAACTGATTTATCTTACCCCTTCACTTCCAAGTCAGTGACAGCAGCCAGAGTCCACCTGCTTTTTCTTTAATTAGCTTATTAATGTCCTGTCATTTAAAAAGACATTTTATTCTTTTTTGGAAAAAGCACTTGGCAATGTAAAAATTGAATTATAGAAAAAGGGGGAGCAAGTTGTGACACTGAATGCTATTAATGTAACCTGTAAGGAATTTGCCATAGCACTATGGTAGCAGTTTTGAACTAGGAAAAAGCAAAAAAAAAAAAAGAGGGGGGTGGGGGTGTTGGCTGGAATAAGGGTTGTACGCAGAGTGACACAAATGTAAAAGAGAGAGCATATGTAAAATATTTTCCTTGATTATCTTTCAAAGTAGAAAAGAGACAACTACAGACATTTGAAAACTATGCAAATAATCATGGTATCTAACCCAGTTGGGCTGTACTTCTTTACACATCTTCAAAGAAAGAATCCCAGAGTCTCACTAAATAAGCATTCTGCCTAATTTTAATTCCTAATGGAAAATTTTATGTACCTGCATAAGTCCAGAAAGTATTTCACCAAAGATTTAGCAAAGTCACATCTTGTGAAATGTATTATTTCAGTTTGTTTCCCACTACATTCTGTTAAATTTATGTGTCCTAATATAAGCCATCGCAAATTCATAACAAGAATAAAATCTGGCTAGCATATTTTTATTTGCAAGTTAGGTATTGATTCTCTTTTCTTTGTTGTTTGTTACCACATTTTGTAAGCATATTTTAAGACAGTCAGGTATTTGTATATATTGGGAGTTTATCCTGGGCTTTCAGAGCTAGAAAGAAAGTAAGCAATATTCTCCTTGGACTCAATCTTATTTTCTAAAACATAACCCAGATGAACAAATATGAACACATATCTTGGAAACTTTTGACATTCTACTCTTTCAACAGCAAATATACAAAATATGTTTATGTAATGAGTACTCAGGAAGCTTAGAAATAGAATTCTGTTTATCCACTGCTACAGGACAGAGACCATCATACTCTTTATTTCTCCAGAACTTAACATACATTTAAGTGCAGGAGATGCTTAATAAATACTGGTTAAGCAATGAATGAAGGCATGAGAACTACTATAAAAAATAGGCTGTAATGGTTTAAAGGTCATTTTTCCAAGCAAGTATACACTACTGCATGAGTTTTGATATTAGTAGATTGGAAAACCCCATCTGCTGTTTTAAAAATTTAGTGTCTTATCAGAAAAAAAAATCAAGTGAATAGCATAGGCAGGGTTAGAACCCCAATCTCCGAACTCCCAGTCTAGTGTTTTTTCCAAACTTTTAAATGAATATGCAAAGTTGGTCCTAGGGAAAAAATGGAAAGTTATTAAATTTTATTTTCAGTGCTTTTTCACATTCTCTTATGATACCTTGGCTTGCAGACATTCTGTGCTGTCCAGATGCTGGCTTCCCAGAGTACCCCATCATGATGTCTCCTCAAACCCTGCCATCTATAGCCAACTCACCAATATACCTTCAATGCTTCCCCATCTCAAACATAATATTGAACTGACTTTCAATAGCACCAAAAGGGAAATGATCTGATAAATTAATTTGGGTAAAAGTAAAATTAATAGTTAAGTTACCTTAATACAAAAGTCAGTTCATTGGCCCTAATAATGGGGCATCTTCCATTGCTGGGGTTGGCTTCTACCCAAGCAGACGAGTATCCTTACATAATGCCATAGAAGTATTCTGTATAATATATGCAATGAATATCAATGTACTTATTAGTCAGGAGAGGGAATGTTTGGTATTTTGTGTTTTGCACAGTGATCTTGTTTTTGTCTGTGCTTTGACAAATAATGAAGTGGCCTTGTTTGTCTCACTTCAGTACTGTCACAGATTTACCATGTCTGAGGATGGTGCTCTTTGAGACTGCCTGTGTGTGACAGGAGAGCAACGTGACCCAACTGTGAGCACCACGCAGCTTTGAACAACACTGTGAGCTACTAGTGTCAGCCAAGTTCCCAGATGCTAGTGGCTATTTAATACATTGAACTTTCAGAAGGAGTGAACAAACCTAAAGATACTAGAGATGGGGGAAGTTAGAGAGGGATTTGGGTAGTGATAGGTCAGGTAAAGGAAATATCATGATTTATAAGGATGAATATGCTAATAATAAATAATAAGAAATTTTTTTAAAAGAAATCTTGTGTTTAAAATTGTGTATATTATATTTTCTTTTGTTTATTTTTTGAAAAAGTCATGAAACAATCTATGTAACTAAATGTAATCAAAACAAAAATATCTTTCCTTCTACCATCTCTCCCTTGCTGCTGCTTTTTTTTTCTTGCTTAGTAAAAATATGCTAAAAGTTGAGCATATTTTTTAATATAATTCATTTTTCTCCTAAACCATATAGATAGTTTTTGACTCTTCGATGATTGGGAAATCTCTAGAAAATGCTAATGAGGTATAGTAGCTTTAACATAAAATTAAAAGAGTACATTTCTGATTTTGTAGTATTTTAATATCCAAATGTTTCTAAACTTGTTCTAAAAGTTTGCATGGTCGAATATAGTGGGAAAGGCAGAGGGGTAGGAAAGATTTGGGGGTTCTTTGTTTGGTTTTAGTGCCAGGGTCACTGACAATGAAGTCACTTTATAGAAGGTGTTGTTTCCTTAGATGGGTGGCTACCTGCCCACATTGTCCCACTGTCAGCGACATAGCCACCTGCAGGAGTGGGAGATGATGCTATGTTAGATCTGTGCTCCTCCAATTACCCTCCTGTTAAACACCAATTCTTTGTTGTTTGCAAGAAATATGGAATGTGGGGCTCTGATTTTATAAGAGAAAGGAGGCAGCTGACTGGGGAAGCTACAGATCTGTTCCTTGGAAAGACTGAAGCATGTTAAAGGAGGAGGGCTGAGGTTATCTTGGATATAAAGAAACTAAAGGGAAAGGGTAGGAAATGTCAACTACATGCCCACCCACATGATTTCATGTGGAAAAAAAAAAGAAAAACAATAAAGACCCATTTATTATTCTAGAGGTTCCGAGAGAGAGAAATAAATGTTAAAACTTCAGGTTCAGGCCCTCTATATGCTTTCCATGGGTGTGAACCATCTAATTCTCTGGGTCCATCAACCTCAAATACAGGTAAGGGTTTATGAACATCAATAAATAAATAGATAGATAGATGGAGAGACAGATAATTTTTTCCAGGTTTTTGAACTTCAGTTTCTTTTGTCTTTAAGCATTTCAATGACCCCCATCTGGCAAATAGTTAGAAAGCATTTAGCACATGGCAAACACTGGACATCACACTGTGGAGAGTTTTCATGGAGTTGCTTGTCAGTGCTTATGAAGCTCAAAGCACTAAATTACTTGCTAATATGAAATTCTTTAATATATGCCTGCATCTTCACCTTTTTCATGTTCTGAGATCCTACATTTGTTCACTGTTATGATTAAAGCTATGTGCATTATCTCTTTTAATCTTCACACTGCTCTGTTAAGGGAGACACTGCAATTACTCCCTTTTGTTTCTGAGATGAGGTAAATAAGGCTTAGAGAGATAAAGTAGATAGCCTATGACCAAATAGCATCTTAGTCTATTTGGGCTGCTATACAAATTACCATAAATTGGGTGGTTTGTACACAACAGACATTTATTTTTCATAGTTCTGGCAGGGGGAAGCCCAAGATCAGGGTGCCACCACGGTCAGGTTCTGACGCAGACTCTCTTCTGGGTTGCAGGCTGCTTTCTTCTTGCTGTGTTCTCATGTGATAGAAGGCATTGATGAGTTCCCTTGGGCCTACTTTATAAGGGCGCTAATCCCATTTTTGAGGCTTCACTCATGACCTAACCACTTCCCAAAGACTCCACCTCTTAATATTATCACATTGGCAATTAGGTTTCAATATAGAAATTTTAGGGGTACTCAAGCATTCAAACCATACTAGTTAGTAAGTGGCAGATCAGAATTCACACTCAAGATTGTCCTTTTTCTATACCCAAAGCATCATTAACTACTGTGAATTTTTGTCTTATTTAAAAGTAATTTTCTTGATGTATTCCTTCCATTCATACTTGGAGTTATACCCTTGTTTATGCTGACTATAAAAAGTATGTGGTATATAGGTCAGCCAAATTATGCTTTCTAATCATGGGCACACAGCCTTTGTTTTCTGAGAATTTCAAATCTGAAGCCAAAATCCAGGTGTATTTTGTGTCCTCATAAGATTTCTTCCACAGCACGTTTATCAGTTTACATTGAGTTTACTCTTGCTTCTTCCGGGATCATGACTTTAGGGTCAGACTCTGCAAGAAATTTTTAACACATTAAATTGAACCTAGACCCAAATTAAGTATATGACTATGGTAATCATTTTATCTTACATTTCCCCAAGAAATATTTTGCCTTCTCTATTTATTGAGTATATGCTCTCTTGCAAGCAGTATGCTAGATACTTGGAATACATGTTTAAAGAGATTGGCCTTACAGTCTACCATGAGAATAGACATGTGCAATAGCTGTGTCACTGGTGATTGTTAAACATCAACAAATTTTGTGAGGCAGTTGCTTGGAATCAGCCACGTTAGGAGTATTTACATCATAGGAATCTGCTAATGCTGTAAATCACGTTTGGTTTTTGTTTTGTTTTGTTTTCTGTAGGAGAGGAGAGAAAATGTGACCATTGAGTTTAAAAGACCTCTTTTCTGTTAAGAAGGAGATAAGATCATATGCTGAGAATGGAGGGTGATGGGGGTGAGGTACGGGACTTGAAGTGAGTCTAAATGTTTTGGAGCAGCTGCTGCAAAAAATAGGAAAGAGAAGGAACTGAGAACAAAGGAGAATCTTGAAGTTGTAATAGATGGGTAGATGACAGATAGATAGATAGACAGACAGATAGATAATTCTTTGAAAGAAACACTAAACTTGTAAATTGCCATATAAAGGTGGTGAAATTGTGAATTTCATATGGAATTTAGATGTTTGGGGTAATAAAGAAAAATTCAAGAAAAATGAGGGGTTCTGGTTAATTGATTGTCCCATTAAATAACATAGAAGGGAACCAGTTTGCCCTGTCTAGAATACGTTTGCTTCTGTCTAAGGTTGAATTCCCTTACAGTTTTTGTCTGTAATTGTGTTGTCTGATCTGTCTGTTAAGTGTTTTTAAAAGTAACAATGATGCATCCCACTTGGATAATGTATTCTACTTTACGAAGTGCTTTCACTGTACATTACCTCTTTTGATCTCATTGATTGTTCACCTCTGGTTGGCGTAATAATGTATTTCAATGGAGCTACTAGATCTTCTACCATACGCTTTGAAGGAAGACTCTTATAAATGCAAATTTAAAATGATCTCTGATACTTTGAGATAAGCAGAGTAAGTCTGAAGAAAAAGAATAATCCCAAGTTACTGGAAATTCATGACAAATGGCAACTGTTAAGAAATAGTTTGATTATAGAAATAAGATGAGACAATGTGGTTTAATAAGCAATAGGGCAATGGAAAGTACTCATAGATCAGTGACAAAATTTAATTATGAATTTGTGTATCTCTGATCTAAACAAATCTAAATTGAATTAATTCAGATCAAAAATGTAAAAGAAAAAATTTTTAAAGGCTACATATCTTTTCTAGATATATAATAAAGGCATAAACTTGTTAATCTGTTTTCCCCAAATTGGTGATTTCAGTTTAAGAGTCTGTTTGTTCTCTATAACTTTTAGAATAGATGTGTACTCCAACAACAGGAGCAAAGGTGAAAGATTTCAAAGTTAATTGTCAAGCTTTCCTAATTATTTTTTAAAAGGATTCAAGGGACAGTCATTAAGGACAGAGATTTGATTCTTTCAGAAGAAAAATCTCTTGATATTCTAGCTCTTAATTCGGTAGCTACAGCTTGAAAGAGCATTTATTGTAAGGGTGGTAGTAGTTTGTTGGGCTCTTCCTGAATTTCGAAAAATAATTCAGCATATTCTTTACAGGACCTTAGTTCTCTTTAATAGAGCCTTTGGGGGCACTAAAAGCCACAACAGTAATAGCTATTTAGAAATTTGGAGAGTCAACATTTTTATAACACTTTTAATCCTTTGAACATCCTTAGCATGAAACTATCACAAATCAAACTTGAAGGGCACTTTGAATCTTGCAGGTAACATCTTTCAGTCACCATTGTCCTTTACAATTACTGAATATTTTAATACTTGAAGTAAAATATGCCTATTGGGTAGCCGCAACTGTTTAGTTCACCCTAAGCTATTTTTACTGTGTAAAAATGATGCACTGTGTAGTTCAGCCATTACTGATAGATTACAAACATGCTTAATTGCTTAAGGGTGCACAATTTACAAATGTGTAGCTATTCTAGGGCATGTTTTAACAGATGAGTAGAGAATTTACAATGTCCTTTTAAATTACCCTAAATGTAATTCATTCTCCTTTTGCATTTCTTTTATAAAATGTGGTTAAGTCCTCAAAGACTAAATAAATAAAATAAAATAAATAAAGACAGGTCATCTGTTCTCTCTACCATTAGATATTTATCTCTTTTAGCTTTTTCTTTTCATACTCTGATTAATATATTTTTTTTCATTTTAGAAAACAAATGTTATGCTTTCAAATAAATAAATACTTATACTAAATTACTGCTGTCAAATTGTATATAAATGTATCATAAGGAAAGTTAATAGTTCAACTTTTTTTTTTTGTCTTAGTTTCTATACTTAAATTGGGTTTCTATACTTAAATCTAATTCATAGAATTAGATTCAAAGAATATTATTGAGGTTATCTTTTACGGTGGGATCTGTGCAGATAAATTATCCCACTTAATCTCCAAACATTTTATGAGATATTAGTATGTCTTTTTCAGAAATATATTTTAGAAAAAATTACAATACAAGTTGGGCAATACATATAGTCATGTAGATAAAAACTGGAAAAATTACTATCTGTGAATAAAAGTATTTTGATTCTTTTCACTACATCTCACTTTCTTCTGTGGCAAAAAAAAAGTTTGATTTCAGCAGTGACAGTTCCTGCAGACAGTGTTACAGGGACTTTTGCTTTCTCACTCAGACTCACTAAGGAATTGTGAGAATTGGAATCATGGTCCACGGTCAGCTTGTGCAATATTGGTCCACCCCAGAGGCCACATAGAGCAATGAGAATATCTAACTGGTAGCTGAAGTAGACAGACCAATGAATGTAATTTTGGAAATCCTTCACTGACAAAGGATATGTATGACAAACAAAAATGCCCAGAAAGTTAAGACCAACCACAAAAAATAATGTGCTAGAAATCAAAGAGTTTTGAGTGGAAAGTGATAATTCAGCCTTTTCAAAACAATAGAGTATGACAGAAAGAAAGTTCAAGTGTCTAGTCTATCAGGAACAACGCTGGTCATCTGGCATAATGATTTCCACATGTATTTTAAACAATGGAATCACTTTCATTCCAAGTAAAAGCTTACCTTATATTTCAATATTAATAAAAAGTAGTGGTATTTATTTTACAAGAAAAAAAATAAAACATTTAATGATGATAAATTCCATCAACAAAATAATTAGGCACATTGGATAAACACAAGTATTTAAATTACTGATTTGCAAGTTATATTTACCACTTATATCTAATCTATTTCTCAATTTTGTTTTGGACACTATCTTCATTTGTTTTCTGTTGCTATGACGGAATACCAGAGACTGAGTAATTTACAAAGAAAATAAGTTTATTTAGCTCATGGTTCTAAAGCCGGGAAGGTCCAGGAGTGTGGCACTGGCATCTGGTGAGGGCCTTCCTGCTGCATCGTAACATGGTGGAGGATATCACATGGCCAGTCGGCAAGAGTATGCCAGCTCAGGTCTCTCTTCCTCTTCTTATAAAGCCACCAGTCCCATCATGGGGGACCCACCCTGATTACCTTATTTAATCCTAATTACCTCCTAAAGCCCCCACCTCCAAATTCCACCAACATATGAATTTGGGGATTAAGTTTCCAAGACACAAAATTTGGTAGACACATTCAAGCCCTAGTAGATACCCATTGAATAAATGTGTGTGGTATGCAATACATTTGATTGTTTGCATTCTTTTTGTTGTTTTTAAATTTTTTTTTTTTTGAAAATTCATGCCGAAGTTTCGCACAACCCCTGATTTAGTCCAGTAATACTAAGTGTGAAAACTGGGAATCATGGAGGTCAATTTACTTGACATAAAGGAGTGCTGGTTGTTCTGAATCATGGCATAGTGGCTTATTCTCTTGATATTTTCCAAAAAAGCCACCCTGACTCTTCATTCATTCTCATATTCCTCCTTCTTTTTCTCCTTATTTAGGCCATCGAATGGTAACTGCATGTACATTCATATCAACATTTATTTTTCCACTATAGGAGCAGCAGAAAAGAGTTCTAAGCATGGTGCTGAAGACAAGACTCAGACCATTATCACAGCAATGAAAGAAAGAATGAAGATCAGGGAGAAAAACAGACCGGAGGTGTTTGAAGTAATTCAGGAAATGTTTCACATTTCTAAAGAAGATTTTGTGCAGTACACAAAGGCAGCCAAACAGAGTGTCCTGGATGGGACATCTAAGTGGTCAGCAAAAATAACCATTACAGGTAAAAATACGTCATCTTTAGAACTTTTATTCTACACTGAGATTGCTTTGTGTCTTAGAAATCACTGCTAATAATAACTATAGGTAAAATAAATAGAACTCTTTTCAATCTTGTCCATATTGACAAGTCCAGTTGGTACTTCAAATTTCTAAAATATATACTAGATAATTGAAGTAATTTCAGTCTGTGTCTTGTTCTAATCAAAAGCCCTTTCATAGGAAAAATATTTCTGTTTTTCAGTATACTCACCAATGCCCTGCAGTTTACAAGAGATTAGCTTTGTTGCTGCTCGCCACTGATAAATTACAAGAGTAGCCAAGAATCCTTTCAGTCAGTTTTTTAAAATGAGAAAAAAGATATAATTTTTCTTACCCTGATTTAATATCTCTCATTCATTTGATCCTTGAGTCAGGCAATTTGAGTTTAGTGATGCCTAGTAATTCGAACCTGTGAAGGTGTTTATAATGTTAACAGCAAGTGACTATGTAGCATGTTAACATTTACCAGGTCTCTTAAGTGACTAATTTTGTATTTACAAGGTAAAATAAAGATACTTATTTCACCAGGTAGAACTGGTCGATATTGACAGCAAACTCATAAATAAATAAATCAGTTTGGATCACAGACTTTTGAATTATGTTTGGTAACTTTTTGTATATTGTATGTATATCCTCATTTCTCTATACATGTTTACAGTAATGTGTATATGAGTATATAGCTAATATGTACATGCATGTGTATGTATATAGCTACTGTTCATTAGAGGCAAAATATTAATGTTCAGTGTATTTATTCTTTCATGAGATGTTTGTTTAAATTTCTGTTGGTCATGAGCAAAAAGCAATGGGGATGCATCTGCCAACGCAGGGAACCAAATGATAGAAAACATTTCCTTTATTTTTTGTTATTTTATTTTTTTAATATTTATTTTATTTTTTGATTCTGAGGGAATCTTTATATTAAAATGTTCATTTTGGTTTATTTCAGTGGTTTCTGCACAAGGCTTACAGGCAAAAGACAAAACTGGGTCTAGTGACCCATATGTTACAGTTCAAGTTGGAAAGAATAAAAGAAGGACTAAAACCATTTTTGGAAACTTGAACCCAGTATGGGATGAGAAGTTTTATTTGTGAGTATATAATGTGAAACTATTGCAAATATTAAAATATTTGAGAATAAATTCGACAGGTATGCAAAGCATACAAGCAATAAGTATCTCATATTTTAATTATCTCTTATGCCGAATTTACAAAAAGAGTGACCAAAATACTAAAATCACTTAATACTCTCAAAATAATTTTTATTATTTATTCTTCATCGTTGGAAGTAAGTGAATAAAAAGACTATTCCAAACACTTTTTTAAAAAGCGGAACAGTTGGGGTGACTTTGCATCATGGTCTATGACTTGAGATGATCCAACATAGCTAGGAATTTACAGGCTTGATTCAGCAATATCTTGACATCTGAAGATTTGTGACTAAAGACAGTAGAAAGACTCTGGGCATCACGCAGCCCATCACTTGAGGTAAAACCACACCTACGCTATACTATACCCATGAGATGGTTGGTGATAACTTTCACAACCTCTTATTTTCCGTGAGGCTATTTATTTTTAAACCTCTATATCTTGCACTGAACAGCAAGAAATCATTTTTTTTTCAAGGGTGCTTTTCTTTCTACCACTCCTTCATGGAGAAACAAAACCAAAAAAAAAAAAAAAAAAAGAATGACTTCCAATTATTATTTTGTCAAAATAGAAAGCCCTACCTAAGTGGGTTTAAAGGCAATTCTTTTTCCTTCCTCCTCCCTTTGCAAATCATTTAAACATGCCTCTTCCTGACTTCCCTCATGCCAAGGCAATCACTGATCTGCTTTCTGATGCTAAATAATACTTTTCATTGTGCAATCTCTACAATTTAATATAAATAGAGTCATATGGTAGGTACTCTTCTTTTGTGTGGTTCCGTTTACTCAGCATAATTATTTTGAGATCTATCCAAGTTGTAGAGTATATAAACAGTTCATTTCTTTTTATTGCAGGGTAGCATTCCATTGTATTAATATATCACTGTTTGTTTATGCTTTCACCTCTTGATGGACATTTTGATTTGTTTTCCATTTTTGTTTATTAAAAACAAAGCTGTTAGGATCGTTTGTGTATAAATATTTGCATAGATATATATTTTTGTTTCTCTTGAATGAATTCCTAGGAGTGGAATAGTTCAATCATATCTTAGGAGAATGTTAATATTTAAGATACTTTTCCCAAGTGGTTGTACCATTTTAGATTTCTACCACAAATATATAGGAGTTTCAGGTCAAACACATCCTTCCAATACTTGATAAGTCCAGTTTTCTAAATATTAGCCATTCTAATTGGTGTGTAGTGGTGTCTTATAGTGGTTTTATTTTGTATTTCTCAAAAGACTAAAAATTTTTAACATCTTATGTACATATGTGCTATCCATGTAACTTCTTTAATTGTTCACATGTATTGTGCATCTTGTATTGTTTTTGTATTTTGTATTTATATAAGTTTTATAGTTTTAGGTTTTACATTTAGGTGTTTAATACATTTGAAGGTCATTTTTTAGTGCAGTAGAGACCCTAGTTCAATTTTTTTTTGGTTATAAATATACAATTGTTTCTGTGCCATCTTTTGAAAACGCTATTCTTTCTCTATTAAATTGCTTTTGAACCTTTGATAAAATTTAGCTCTTCATATACGTATGGCTATATTTCTGGACTCTTCAGTCTGTTCTATTGATTTACTTATCTGTATTCCAACACCACAAAGTCTTGATTACTATAGCTTTAAAATAAGTCCTGAAATAAGGTATTGTTAGTGCTCCAATTTTCTTTTTCTTTTAAAGTTATTTTTCTATTTTAGGACCTTTCAATTATTTTCATATTAATTTTAGAATCAGTTTATCCTTTTATTTCAAAAGCAACAAACAGAGAACACCCGATAGAATTTTGATTGCTTCCTAGCACGGGCTGAGATTTCCAGCATGATATCAAATGATAGTGATAAGAGCAGACATCCTGACATTGTTCCCAGTCTTTAGTGGAAAATATTCCTTGCTTGATTGTGGTACTAGGTGTAGCTATACTGCAGATGCCATTTACCCAGTAAAAGACATCTTCTATTCTGAATATGCTGAGAATTCTAATCAGAAATAGATATTAGAGTTCACATTATTTTTCTACATCTATTGAGATGATCTTATTATTTTGTCATTTTCTAAAACTTTAAATTTATTGTTCCATTTTCTTTGTGTTTGCCTTGTTTTCTGTGAGAAATCTGCTGTGTTGTCCTCATTTTTGTTCCTCTGTGCATAATTTGTCTCCCCTTCCCCAAATGATTATAAGATTTTGTCTTTTCTTTTGTACAGTTTGATGATGATATGACATGGTATAATTTTCTGTATGTTTTGCTGCTTAGGGTTTGTTGAGCTACTTGGGACTGAGTATACAGTTTTCTTTCAAATTTGGAAAGGTTTTGACCATTATTTCTTTAAATATTTTTCTGCCCCATTTGGACACTTTATTCATACATGTTAGGCCTCTTGGCTTCCTGAAGTTGTTCTACAGATCTTGGTGCTCTGAGGTTTTTTGGTTTTTTGTTTGTTTGTTTGTTTGTTTTTTGTCTCTCTCTTGATGTTTCACTTTGGATTATTTCTATTGCTATGTATTTAAATTCACTAATCTTTTTTTGATAATGTCTAATATGCTATAAATGCAAGACACTGTGGTTTTCATATTAGATATTTTATTTTTTATCTCAGGACATTAAAATTGAGTCTTTGCATCCTCTCTATCTCTATGTAACTTTTTAAACATATCCAATACTTATAATAACTCTTTTGATGTCCTTGGCTGCCAATTACAACATTTGTGTGTGTTCTTGGTCAGTTTTGATTGATAGTTTTTTTACTCATTATGTGTCACATTTTTCTGTTACATCACATGCCTGGTAATTTTAGATCAGATGCTAGATATTGCAAATATTACTTTTTTGGTTGCTAGATACTTTGGCATCCTATAAATATTCTTAAGCTTTTTCTGGACATAGTTAAGTTGCAAGAAAACATTTTGGTTCTCTGGATCTTGCTTTTAAAATTAGTTAAATGAGAAAAAAACAGTGCTCAATATTAGGCTAATTATTCCCTACTACAGAGGGAAGACTCTTTAGTGTACTCTACTTACTGACTCGTGAATTATGAGGTTTTTTTGGTCTGCGCAGTGGAAATTAGCACTATTTCTGGCCCTGGGTGAGTGGTGGGCATCGTTACATCTAATCCTTTCAATGGGTCTTAACCTAGCCTTGGGTAGTTTCATCACGTGCATGTACTTATCGTTACTTGGCTGATATTTCAAGGGGAACCCTCTGCAGATGGTCGTAGTCTTCCTTCTGTTCAGCTCTCTTCTTTTTGACATTGTGCCTTGTGACCTCTCAATACCTTGGTTTTCCCAGACTTTCAGCTCGGTCTTTTCAACTAAGAGAGTCTATTGGACTCCACTTGGGTTCCCTTCCTTGCACAGTGGCCAGGAAACTCCCTGAAGGCAGTAAGCTGAAGTAATCATAGGGCTCACTTTGTTTTTTTGTCTCTCAGGGATCTTCATTAGATTGAAAACCAGTGTTTCATATATTTTGTTCACTGATATTTCATGGGGAGGATTTTTCTGGTCCTTGTTTCTCCCTCTTGCCTGGAATAGAGAGTCTGAAAAACTGAATTTAATTGATAAGCAAGAATAAAATAAAACAGAATGGAAGCCAACACAGGGAATGTCAAACAAAATACAACCTCTGGAGATATTTGTTCCACAGTTTGCCAGTTTCAATCTGTGAAATAAAGCATTCATGCAAAGGAATGCTGTAGTGGAAATGTTTATTGTAGTATTTTATTAATATCCTGCAAAGGGTTCCTTTTGAAAAATCAGCTGAGCAATGATAAGCGTATACATGTGAGGTAACTACCCAAGAAAAGGTAACGTCCACCCAAAGGACTGTATGTGATAGTGACCAGAGCTCATCCAGGCCAGGAATGGTGCTTGTTCCCACCAGACGGACGTGAAAGCATTATGGCTCATGGAGCAAGTACACAGAAGCGCACACTGGAAGGGACTGTTATAATACAAACTGTATTCTAATTTGGCAGTTTTTACATACTTTTCTGTGCTGTGCGCTTCTGTTTCTCTTTTGATAAGAGGCATCATCTGTACTGGCAATAACAATATATGTATTTTTAAAACAACATTATTTTTAAAGAAGAAGCAATTCAACTCTAAGTCCATTGTACCCTGCTCTGCATGAAATACATATAGTACATAATTTTCTCACAAGAGTTTTTGCCTTACTGACAAAATGTTTATGAGCTTTAAGTGGTTAATCTTGCAAATATTTTCTATTTGTTTTCAATTATTTTCTATTTTTATGGAATATCAAAAATGAATGCCAAAATTTTTTTTAACATTGGTTCTTTTTGTCACAAGTTTCATGAACTCTGAGATTTCATCTCTATTATAGAGGTTCTGTATCACTGGTTTCAGAAATACTATTTTAAAGCTATCAGTGCATGTTTTCATTCCACCATGAAAATGGCATAAGAATTGCAAGGTTATATTTCCTTCATGAGGGGTTCTCTTCTGCAAAAGGAAATGAGTTCACCCTGAATTTATGTGGAGATTTTGAAAAATGCATCTATGTCACAGATGAACTCATACATACCTCCCCTTACCCTGAAGTTCTGCCCTATGAAATTGGGTGTAAAGACGTGTCCTGACATTCTGAAAATAGGATGTCTTATGAACAGGGTGGCTTTAGTTTTCATTTGGGGCAATTTATTTAACTTCTGTGCTTTAGCTTTATTAATATGAAAAATTGAGATAATAATGTATACCTTACAAAATCGCTATATTTGTTGAGATATTGTATATAAATCCTTGTTAAGTATTGAAAATCACAGTTTATTATTATCATTATTAGCATTAATAGCATTATCACAAGAAAAGAAGGAGGGGAAAGGAAGGAAAAGGAAAGAAGGAAGGAGGGAAGGAGGGAGGGAGGGAGGGAGGGAAGGAAGGAAGGAAGGAAGGAAGGAAGGAAGGAAGGAAGGAAGAAAGGAAGGAAGGAAGGAAGGAAGGAAGGAAGGAAGGAAGGAAGGAAGGAAGGAAGGAAGGAAGGAAGGAATTAGCACTGAAAGAGAAATTAGAGAACTGAGATTGGGCAAAGGATCTGAGAGATTATTTTGTCCAGTTTCCTCATTTTACTGATGAGATAATTAGAGCTTGGATGTGTTATAGTAGAGTCCACACTACAAAGCAGCCACCTGTGGTGAAGCCACAAATAAGATACAGGTGGAAATTAGGAAGTGTGTTTTTTATTACATCTGAACTCTTCACTTGAAAAAGTGCCATTGACCTGAACAAGGCAAGCAATAATTTTTCAACTTTGGGATGGATTTGGTTTGAAAGCTTAATTACTCCCCCAGTAATGGAATTTTGATGCTGTCCAGAGATTTTAATGCTCAATAATTTCTAATTTTACCTCCTTACATAGGTTAAAATAAGAAGCTTGAAATTTTAATCTTCAAAAGACTATGCTTATTGTATGACTCTAGAATGGGGCACTCTGCAGAGTGTTTGCAGAGAACAGAGGCATGACTGATTAAGCCCTTGCAGAAATCTTGGGGAAAAGAGGTTGTAAACACATGTCTGTCTAACTTCTAAAATATCACACAAAGATTAATTAAAATGACGTGTATGAAAGTACTTTGAAAATTGCAAAGTGTTATATAAATCTAAGGTGCTCACTGTCTTTGCTCTTTGATCCTAATAAGTTGTTTAGTTGGTCGTTTCATGATTATTATGACATTTGATTTCACTTTTCTGTGCTACAATTAATAAAATGTTTTATGCTTATTATAAAACATTCCCTCAGGAGGAAAAGAAGCAAGTCTCTGCCAGTAGGTTATAAAGAGAAAATGGCAGTGTTGTCTGTCCATTTGAACAAGAAATTTGGGAGTTGAGACTTATGTTTTAAGCATATGTTGAGTCTATGTTTTCTGAGGACTCTGTAGTGAAACCTTGGTGCCTCATTTTGACTTCTGAAATAGGACAAAATTTTGTGCTGACTCCCTCCTAGAGGGGAGGTAGGTCATAAAGGTGATGGTAGGGATGTGTTGCTTAATCCATTTTTAGTTGGTATTAACCACTGGAGTAAATGATTATGTTAATAACAGAAGGTGTAGTCAACACAATGCCTGTGGTAGGAGTGCAAACATGTCCTCATTTATTGTAGTATTGAATAGGCACAGCAATGGTGTTTAAACATTCTACTCATGCAATTGACTGGACAAACGCTCAGCATGCTTTGTGGTATATCAATTAAATGCCACCTACATTTCCTGGGTGATGATTATATGCAGAGCACTGTACTAGGTAAGTGATTTTATGTTATACCAAAAAGACTTCTAACCTACAAGATTGTAAATCTGAATCTCAGAGCTGTTCTGGATCTAACATGCTTCTTGCCCTCCAGGAAACCATTTAAACTCTTTGACTCGCAGTTTTTCAGTAGGAAAGGTGCATAAAAATTATTCCCCTCCTTGACTCAATTAAGTTATTGTAAGAGGCAAAGTAATACACCTTAAATTCATAGTGCTGTTTAGAGGCATGATTGCCTTGGCCCTTTTGAAGAATATGTCAGCCACATTCAATCTCCAGCTACCCAGATGTGCTGGCACAGAGGGTGCCTCTGGTCCATGGCTCTCCACCATACCACGTGCTGCTCAACCAGGTCTGAGTATGAATTGAGCTTAAACTAAGATCAGTAGGAGATAGCTTATTTACTACTACAATTAAATAAAAATATATTTATGGCACAGCAGACTAATATTTTTAAATGACAGCCTGAACATAATCAAGGACTTGATTGATTGCCTGGATTACTAGCTCAGTCCTTTCCTGGGCTACATGGGAAAGGAGCATTTCCTCAGTTGCCTGAGCCAGCTCACAGGGATGGTATCAGCAGCAGCAAGTTATTTGTCATAGAAGGTGGTTCCACAAGTGTTTAAAGCAAGGACAAATTTAGTCACACTTTTTGGGATTAGATTTTTTTTTTAACTAATTATTCTCTACATTGTGAATATGCATATCAGTAGGGAGATACAATAACCAAACCTGCCTTTCACTTTCTAAATGAGATTGAGCCATTACACAGAAGAGCCAATAGAAAAGCATTTACTTTATCACTGCTTCACATCAGAACCTAAGGGTTTTGTAATAAGCAGAGGAAGGAAGTGTGGAAAGAGATCTAGACTGAGTTTTATAAAATATGAACTTAAGGTCACCAAAGAAAATTAATTCACTGTTAGCGAACCATGAAACATCAGATCAGGATGCATCCATAGAGATAGCGCTGTGATATTCTGTAGGCAGAGATGCAGAGTGCCATGAACTTCACTTCGTTTTAAATTGAGAATGAAACAGCATTGTATTGCAAATAGCAATCCTTATGCAATGGGGACTATTCTGTAAAGATCTCTCTTGGTCAGAAGAAACAGAGCACCCCCCCACACACACACACACACACAACACACACTTAAACTAGTCCATGGAAAAGGGATTGGGAAGGGACAAATTATATTATGTGGAAACAGAAAGTACTTGTAGGAATCCACGAAAAGCCAAGCTACAAAAAGTCCAAAAAATCCAAAGGGGAAGAAATGATGATTATGATCTTTTTTTCCACCCTTTATTTTTCTCTGAGAGTTTGTTCATCTGTATTTGTTTTTCTCTGTCTCTGCCTCTTCATTTCTCTCTCTCTCTCTTTCTCTCTCTCTTTTCTCTCTCTCTCTCTGTTTCTCTCTCTCTCTGTCTCTCTCTCTCTCTCTCTCCATCTTTCATTTTGTCCCTCCCTCCCTTCCCAGCTCTCTCTCCCTTTCCACCCTTCCTCCCTGCTCTGTATACTAGTCTGATTCTTGATCACTACTCAATAGCTTTTCATATCATCAGTTTCCACATGGTACAAGATAACCTTGGCCCGAGGGCCATGTGTGTCCCACATCTAGCACTCACAGTTTGCTGCCAAAAACCTCTTTTGGTTTTTAATCAATTAGCCCAATTTATCTCAGTGAAACAAACAATGATTTATTGGTCAGCTTATGATTAGAACATTTTAAGGCTATAATTGTATGTTTTAGGTGTGGAGGGGAGAGTAGGGACGTCCTGGCGGTCTGCTGGTCACTTATCTGTGGAATGAAGCAATTTCTTCTGAGTGTGATACATCTAAGGGCACTGCAACCAACCCAAACTAGCAAGCATTTTCAAGATCCCAACACTACAATGCCAGTCAATCTCTAGTTGGTTCATACCCCACCTCTTGGATGTATCCCTTGTGTAGACCAACTATTCTGAAAACAGAAGATAAATACGCTAGTACCATTCCTAGCCAAACTGGGAGACTGCAGACCTTTACTGATTCAAACCCATGCAATGCAAAGTCCAGCTTCCTGTGCAATTCTTTTCAGCACTAGCTGTGACACTCTTTAGAGAAATAATGCATTGAACATATATTTGTGTGAGGCACCCTCCAAGGTGTTTCAGACACTAAGGTTAATATAAAGACAAAAGCTTTCTCTTTCAGAGCTTTCATTCTAATTGGAGAAGTGATGATGAGATGATGCTGAGATTACTCTTATGAGCTAGGGAGAGCCAATCATAGGAAGTTGAAGGAGAAGAGGACAGTTCTGCTTGGTGCTGCCATCTTGGCTGAGCTTAACAGTAGAATAATTATTTGACTCTAAATAAAGATTGTTTATTTTTACTTTTTTAAAGATTTTTTTAATTGAAACATGTTGATTATATGTATATTAGTCCATTTCTGTTGCTTATAACAAAATACCTAAAACTGGGTAATTTGTAAGAAAATGAAATTTATTGCTTACAATTTCAGAGTCTGGGAAGTCTAAAGCCTGGGAACACTTATGGTGAGGGTCTTCTTTGGTGGTGACTTTGGCAATGCAGGGTCTCACATGGTGAAAATGGCAGAGCAGAGAGAGACACTCTTATATGTTCTCCTTTTAAAGCCCTCGGAACCATGCCCATGATTACCATTATTAATCCCTTCTTGAGGGTACAGTCCTCACAATCTAATCACCTCTTCAAATCCCTACCTTTCAATTACCAATTACCATCCTCAACAGTTACAGTGAGAATTAAGCTTCATTGACTTTGGGGAGCCATCTAATCCACTGCAATATGTATTGTGGGGTGCTGAGTTGAATGTCAATACATGTACACAATGCATGATGATCAAATCAGGGTAATTACTATATTCATCATTACAAAACTAATCATTTCTTTGTGAGAGGAGAACATTCAATCTCCTTTCTTCAAGTCATTTGATAAAAGCAGTAAATTATTGTTAATTATAGATGCCTAGCTTGCCCATACTCCCATAAAGTGTATTTTTCCCATCTAGATATTATGTGTCCATAGCAAGGTAATATTTGAAGGCCAGGCAAAAGAAGTTCTGGATGCCTAAACAAGTGTTGAAGAAGTATTAATGGCTAAGAAGGAAAATCCGAAACCCAAATTTTGCAAATATCATCATAATTACAGACACTGGTAATTTGTTAGCCATTTACTGCATCTCAATTACTGTCACATATACTGTACTTCATTATTATGATTGTTGTTGTTGTTATCATCATTTTACAAATGTGAAAGCTAAAACTCAGGAAGGCCAACAGAGGTTTGTAAAAGAATCCATCTCAGAGAAGCAAAATAAAAGAAATAAGACTCAAATTCTTATCTTAGATTACCACAATAAATGTCCTTTACATACTATTTCATTCCTTTGCTAGTGTCAATCATTCAAAACAACAACCCAAATAAAGCCATGGAAAAGTCAGTACAAAAAGCCCCACATGAAGAATGGTAAGAGGAGACAAGGAAGCTATAAAAATGACAAAAATTGAATTTCTAGGATGAAAACTACAATGTATAAAGTGAAAAGTACACTGAATTAGAATCACCGAAAATTAGCCATTGTAGAAAAAAAAGATTATTGAACTTAAAAGCATAATAATACAAAAAATATAAAATGAGGCACAGAGGAAATATTTTAAAAAAGAAACAAGGCAACAATGAGACCATTTTGAACAGCCTAGTAAATGTCTAATTGGAGCTCCTGAAGGAGAAGAGAGAGGAAGAGCGCAGAAAAATTAGTTGAGAAAATAATGGCCATTTTTTTCAAAATTAACCAAGATTATAAACCCACAGATCCAAGAAGCTTAACGAAACCCAAGCACAAGAAACATGAAGTAAAACCACACCAAGGCATGTCATAATCAAAAAACTAGTGAGAAGAAAGTTGCTCAAAACCAATGAAGAGAAAATCTTGAAAGCAGCCAGGGAGAAAAGACACATTACATACAGAGAGAAAAATAATGATGACAGCAGACCCCTTGTAAGAAATGATATGAGCAGTAATAAAATGGAGCAATATCTTTAAATTACAGAGAAAAAAACCCCAAAAACTATCAAACTAGAATTCTATACTCAGAGAAGATACCTTTCAAAAACAAAGTTAACAAAAATCATTTTCAAAAAAATCATATATAAAATAAAGGCTAAAGGCTCTTTCAGACATAAAAAAAAAGCTGACAAGGGGCCGGCCCATGGCTCACTTGGGAGAGCGTGGTGCTGACAACACCAAGTCAAGGGTTAAGATCCCCTTACCAGTCATCCTTTTTTTAAAAAAATATAAATAAATTTTTTTAAAAACGCTGACAAAAATTTCTGAACTACAAGAAATTTTAAAAGAAACCCTTCAGACAAAAAAAAAGTAATTCCAGATAGAAATGTGGATCTATATAAAGGCATGAAAATAAATTTAAAAACACTGAAAATAGTAACTACATTGACAATTATAATAGACCATTATTTTATTATTTAGATTTTTTAAAATTACTGAATGTTTAAACAAAATAATAATGATTTATTCATGGGTTTCTATCATTTAATTAAAATGTGTGATAATAATTGAACAAATATATGAAGGACAGAACTGGAAGTATATTATTGTAAGGTTCTTATCTGTACATAAGGGGTATGACATCATTTGAAGACTGAGCATGACAATTTAAAGATGTATACTATAAACTCTAAATCAACCACAAACATGAGAAAACAAAAATGTTATAGCTAATTAACCAACAAAGTAGAAAACATTCAATATAAAAATACTCAATAAATCTGATCAAATGGGTTAAAAAAAGACCAGATGGGTAAAATAGAAAATAAATAGTAAGATGTTAGACTAAAACCTAAATATACTTATGATCACATTAAATGTAAAACATCTAAATGCCTCAATTAAAATGCAGAGATTGTCAGACTGAATGAAAAAGCAAGACCCAACCATATCCTCCCTATAATAAATACACTTTAAATATAAAGACACAAATATGTAAATTACTTGTTGATATGCTACTTAAAATAGTTCACCAAACAACACCAGAATACCCATTGTTTTCAAGTACACACAAAATATTTGCATGGATGGTAAATAAGCACATGAAAATATGCTCAATATTATTAATCGTTAGGGAAATATAAACTAAAGCCTCCTGAAAATCACTTCACAACCAGTAGAATGGTGTGTTCTTTGTTCTTGATTATTTTTTTCTCTGTCTTTTTTGAGGGGGAGAAGGGAGTCAATTGAGTGTTTTTTAAAATCGTATTTTATCTACTTTTTTGAGTTATTTATATCTAATTATTTTGTTATTTTAGTGGTTGCTCGAGGGTTTACAGTATAGATCTTTAAATTATCACAGTCAACCTACTCGTGATATTATACCACTTCTACAGTGTAAGAACTTACAACAATACACTTCCAGTTGTCTCTTCTAAACATTTATGCTATTGTTGCTAAGTATTGGCAAGGTTGTGGGGGAACTGGAACTCTGCTTCATTGCTGGTGGGAGTATAAAGTGATACAATCTCTTGGGAAAACAGTTCATAAATATTTATAGCTATTACAGCGAAAAACTGGAAGCAAACCAAAATATTTATCAATAGATAAATAAATATACAAGTTGTGGTATAGCCACAGGCTGTAATACTATTCAGTTATGAAAAGGAATGAACTGTTTATATACACAACAACATGGATAAATCTCAAAATATTTATGCTGAGTGACAGAATTCAGACAGAAAAAATAGTTACAGTATAATTTCATTTACATAAAATTATAGAAAATGCAAAATGCAAACTAACGTATAACATAAGAAATCAGAACAGTGGTTACCTGCGGAGTGAGGAAGGGAAAGGGTAAGAGGGATTGATTACTACAAAGCCTCTGTACACTTTTGAAGAGAATAGATATGTTAATTATATTGATCATGGTGTTGGTTCTATGGCTGACTACATATGCCAAGACCTAACAAATTGTATATTTTAAATATGTGCAGTGAATTTATATCAGTCCATTTCTGCTGCTTATAACAAAATACATGGAACTGGGCAATTTGTAAGAAAATGAAATGTATTGCTTACAGTTTCTGAGGCTGGGAAGTCCAAAGTCCAGGGAACACATCTGGTGAAGGCCTTCCTTGGTGACCTTCAACAATGCAGAGTATCACATTGCAAGATGGTGGAAGCAGAGAGAACGAAAAGTAACTTTCTCATTCACTCTCTTTTTGAAACCCTCCAAACCACGCCCATGTCCACAATTTTTAATGCATTCACTGTGGCATGGTCCTACAATCCAATCACCTCTTCAAGGCCCCACCTTTCAATTACCATAATGGGATTTCCCACCTTCAACTGTGATGGTGGGGATTAAGTTTTGGGGGTACATGCAACCCAAGGCAGAATTGTGTGTCAATTACACCTCAATAACCTGTTATATTAAAAAAACTATGACAAAAAAATAAATTTCATTCACTGTGTTAGCAGACTTCATATTCCATGAATTATTCACACTCCAAAATTCAAGACGATGTAGTTGCTGCTTCTGCTATGATGATGATGATGTTAACAACAGCCAGAACAAAACTGACGTCAATGACTCCCACCACCACCATCTTTTGTATTCTGGCCATTTATAGTTTACAATGTTCTTCTGCACTTCTCGAATTATTTACATCTTAGAAGAAATACAGTGTCATAGGCATTTATATCTTCACATTTATAGCTGAGCAAAATGAGTCTCAGACGTTCCTGACGTTATTGGTGGTAGAGCCAGAACTCCAGCCTCTTTCTTCTTATTCTAAGTACTTGGTCTCACTGGAGATGCCTGGATGGGCTAACTGGTACATAATGTAGTAAATTGTTCATAGCCTACTAATTAATTGCTATATGGAATGTTATTACTCAAAATTAACAGAGTGTATCATTTTAGGCACATATACTTGCATCTACCATTTTTCCCTATTAGTCTTACAACATTTTAGAGCATTTTTATATAGTCTCTAAAGATTTTTATGTCTTTTATATATATTAGTGTTGTTTTCTCACCTAAGTTTTGAGCTCCTTGAGGATGGAGACCTCCTAAAATAGTGTTGGGCACAAAATAAGCCTAAAACATCTACTTAATGGTTCTTTTCTTTTTAAAACTTTTTAATGAATTTAACATTTACTTGTACATATTTGTGGGATACAGTGTATTGTTTCAATACATGCATATCCTGCATGTGCATATCTACTTAGGGTAGATATCATTTTCAAATGTTAATTTCTAAAGTAGATTTCTTACCAATAAAAGTCTCTTCTATACATTTTTACTATTGATTTTTTTTTATTTAATTGCACTAATGCTTCACCTTTATTTTTCCATTCTTACTGTTCTTTCAATGATATTTTCTTCTAAAAAATGACAAAAGCATGTCTGTCTTTGTGCACACTACCTGAACGTTATGTTGAACTCAGACATTGACTTTTTTATTAGCATCTCCAGAATGTTTTTTCGCCTGATGTAATCTTAACAATCCTTTAGTCTTTATGAAATGTTTGGTTTTTTCTTCCAGTTATGTCTCTGCCCAATAAACTTTGATGCTGTTTTTGGCTAGAATTGGACTTGGAGGGACAATAAAAGGAACAAAACTTATTTTGACTTAGTTAAAGTACTAAAATAAGCAGTAGGAAGTAACCCCTTGAGCTTTCACTGTGACTAGATCCATGTCATGCTTTTTTACTCTGTCCTTACAGAAATAAGTGTAAGGTTAAGAAAGCACAGGATGAAAAACTACCACTAAGTCTGGGGAGACATTTGGCGTGTCTTTTCATCTCAAGACAATTTCTAAGGCCCTCTCTGACATCATAGGTTTATCTGTGAAACTCTACTATTGACAGATAAGTATATGTGTTGGAAAAATATTATCAAAAAAAAGACACTAACTTATCTTTTTAACATTGCTAGCACAGGGCCATATTTAAAACAGTTTAAGGCATGCTTTATTAAATATTTAATTTTAAGTTATTATTTATTTATACCTTGCTTTGTTCCAAGGAGGAATTGAAACAATTAATCCAGTTTTAGTGTTTTCAGTTGTATACTCAGTCACAAGGATTGAAGTAAAACTAAATGATTGGAACCCAAACTATTTTATAACACAGGAGTAAAGCTGTGGGGAAAATGATACATTTAGAGAAAATTAAATTGCTGATACATTTATAAACTGGCTCTCCAGGAGATCTCAATGGTTGGGGGCTGCTGTACAGCGAGGGTCCTTTAAGTACAGATAGTAGCCACTGGACAATCAAGTAGAATCAATCCTCCTCTTAGAATACTTTCTATTTATGGAAAGGGGGTTAATGTGGTGTGCACCTCACAGTAATTCTTATGTGGGAGCTGTCTACCAATATGGCTAACGTTGCTGACCATCTTTGGCCACCTGATCCTGACCTCAGACGTCTGACTGTTCTGCCTAGCTTTTACAGTCCTTTTTTTAAATGTGGGCACCCCACTCTCTCTTCCCTGCCTATTTAAAATCTCATCCTTTTTCTTTATCAACTGCTTCTGATGAGTATGAATCTTACCTTTCTAGAACCCCAAGAAACTCTGTAAGAGCCAAAAGTATTTTACTCCCTGCCACCAGCCCCACCCCTAACTCTAGAGTCAAACGTCAGGATAATATTCTCGTGTGTGCTCAAAAGCTTGAGATTTATTTGACTGGACACAACTAACCCTCTGTCTGGTGGGAGAGGGACTAGGAAGCCCCGGAGGAGTGTCCGAGTTTCTAGAAAAGCATTTCACCGAAGTGTCTAAGTGATCCTCTCTAGGATCAATGTCATCCTCAAATGAAGCAAATTTAGTAAATCCTGATGACTTTCGGGGCTTCCTCAACTTTGTTTTTATTTGACACAGTTCTTAACTTGCCCTCCTCCCCATACCACCGCTGATTTCTTCAGCATCTTTATTAATAACTAAAGTGGGTTTGGTAAATGTCCTGGTTTTTTCTGTTGGTTTTTTTTTTTTTTTTTAATCTAGTAAAATTTTTTGTACTTGCTCAGTACAAACCGGATTGTCAATTAGGACACAGACAGGAATTCATCATACAGAACTTGTTATTACTAGGTTAAGCCATATAAAATTGCAAGTATTTGACCCTTTTGACCTCTAGAAACTGCAATTTCATATGATTCAACCTAGAGTAATGTCTTTTCTTAAAATGAATTTAACCCAAATCATCAGTCTTACCTTTTTATCATCTAGAGCATAATAATTTTTACCTTTTTAAAATAAAAATTTAAGGTATGTTTATATTAAATCAAATTGCGTTTTTTAATATTTTCATTACACAAACTTTTAGAAGTTTTGAGTTCATTGAAACAGGTGTTTGGTAAATTTTTTATCCAGCTGTTAATAATTATATATATTCAACTTTAGTTTCCATGGCACTTAAGTTTGTGTTTAATAATAAAGGGTAACTATTGCAGATGGGTACCTGTGCCAAAATATCACAGATGTTGTCAAGAGTTTCATGGTGTCTGTGCAGGGACTTGGGTTTTTTTTTTTTTTTTTTCTTTTTTCTTCCATCTCTTTGCATTTTCAATACTATCCCATGAAAGAGTCCAGAGAGGACTGATGTATAATCAACGTTACTATTTATGAATTCTTAAGCACAGTTGCTTCCTTCTAGATAATTGGTTGAAGCTTAGATTGAAGTGGAAAAATTAATTAGAATGTAGGATTTCTAACATTTCTTTTCTTCAGCAATTCCTTGGCGATTAGTGCAAAAGTTTTCTATAAGCCTGTGCTGTGTTGTTGTGTTGCTGGTACTTAGAATAAGAGGGATATTAGTTAATAGTGTTTACTGATATGATTGGATTGCCTCTCTTGATTCAAGTTCGGTGTTCACATAAAGTCTGATCAAGAAACTGTTGCAACTAAAACTTGCCACTGATGTTTCCATCATTGCTTCAAAGTTTCTTGGGAGAATGGCGGCTGTTTTTTTTCTAGCAAAAGTGAGGAGGAGAATCTAAGAGAAAGGCAAGTTAGGTGACTATAGAAGTGAGTGGTGACTGATTTGGTTTTCTGGCCAGAGACAAATTATGGCTAGATATTTAGTTTAACCTTTTTTCCCTCTGGTAAGAAATATTCATAAGCTCTTTAAAGTTCTCTTAGATATAGGGTGCTTTTCATTCGTTTTTTTTTTTTTTTTTTTCTTTTCTTTTCTTTTCAGGTGGCTGGTATGGGAAAGAGGGAAGTATTGCATAAATATTGCATGTATACATTTATTTCATTTAATGTATAATAGATATGCTCCCTAAAAGTCAATATAATATGAAAAGTTAGGTTTTTAATTATCTGATTAGTAAAAATTAAAAAGTGATAATGCTCTGTTAATGAGAGTATAGAGAAGCAGATAAAAGGGTAAGCACATACATGCTTCAGGAGGATATTTTAGTAGGGGTGTGTGTGTGTGTGTATAGATGTGCAAGTAATTAATATAATACTGTTAAACACAGCAAATCCACTTTTAATAATTTGACTAAAATATTTTCACCAGTTCATAAAGATATACATACAAGATATTCTGTGTAGCATTGTTTGTAACACTAAATAAATGGAAACTACCTAAATGCCCATTGACTGTATATGCAAAATAAATTAAATAAATTAGGACACACTTATATAATAGAATAATATATAATAATTAAAAAGAATGATGTACATGTGTATATGTCAGGATGTATCTGATGTGTTAAGTTTAAAAAGTCAAAGTGCCTAATGGTGTATATAGCATAATCTCATATTTGTAACAATTCTAAATACACTTATCTACTTTGAAAGCAATGTATCAAACCTTTTAAAGGTAAACACAAACACTAAAAAATAACTTTCTATTAAAATATTGACAATAGTATTCAGTGAGCCAAGTGACACACTGGATACAAATATCACAATGACAAGAATTGTGCTCATAACAGATAGAAAGTGGTAAAGCGGTGCTCCATCTTTCTGAAAAACACTCAATACTTTTAAAAGTCTTTAAAGTATATACTTACACAGAAAGACTATGTAAGAATAAAAATAATTGCAATAAGATAGTGTATATTTATAAAATACTATTATTTTTCCAAAGCATTTTTATATCCACAATTATCTTTCCAATTCACTCCTTGTATTACCTAGAGCAAAAAGCATTTATTATACTTGATTTAACAGTTCATTTTCCAAAATAAGAGTTGGATGATATAGTCTAGAAAAATTATTTTAGCATTTAAGAGTTTTATCTATCAAAACTAAAATGCTAAGACCTTTCAAGGAAAGACAAATGCTGACAGGACTAAGAAAAGGAGCCAAAGATATCCTTAAAGCTAAGTGAATAACTGGTCTTTCCATGGTGTTTTCTACATGGGTTTGGCATATGCACTCATCATTTGCCTGTTTGGTCCTCCATTCCCTGATGTTTCTTTACTTTTCTCTGTCTCTCAGGAAACTGAACTCTTCATACCGTTTCCAGACTTTCTTGCCCACTAGGTTTAGCCATGATGAGGAACAGCAGTAAGATCAAAGGTGGGAGTAGGGAGAAGCCAGGGTATGTCTTCCCTTCTCTCTCTCCCTTAGAGGGTAACTCCAACAATGTCTGGGTCTCCTCCACTATTCAAGCTCTCGTTTGATGGTTTCCCCTCTGTGATTCCAATTCCCACCTTTCAGTTTCCTGTCATGGTTTTAGCCTCTGCTTCCAGGCTCTTGTACCACAACCTCTTCCCTGTATCCTCCAACATGGGGCTGGTAGCAGCTTTCCTCTTATTGCTAATTTTTTATTCTCCCATTTGGCTTCTCAGCTATTCTATCACCAGTGTAAGTAATTCCCTGTATTAAATTCCCTAGAACAATAAATAAATAAATTCCCTAGAGTGTTTTCTGGTATTGAATGAACTTTGACTTAATTAGTGTGCCCTGGTAAATTCATACAAGTGTATTTTTTTCCCACTTCAACTGGGGTCACATAATTGAGCAACGGCAGTGTCTGTTTTATCACTTTGTCATGCTTTGTAGCTACCAAGAAGGAATAAGATACTTCATTTTCTGTTTTAGTCATGTTTTAGTGAAAAAAGATTCACAAGAACACTGCAGTAGTGTGAAACAATTGTAAAACTGAACTGCATGAATTTGATGTCTTGAACTACAGTAATCTTCAGCCACGTTCACTTGTCACATGCATGGCCCCTATTTGGTAGTAGGCATTGAGCCATACACTTGGGGGTATAGAAATGAGTGAGGCATGGTCCTTGCTCAAATAGAATATTCAGTCTTAATTCATTTGTACATATGGAGTGGGTATACAGACAGTAATCAGAATCTTTCCATTTAGAAAATCCCACTCAACTCAAACTCTGTGAGCATCTGCCAAACATAAGTCAAAATCTACGATGATTGTTCAGTAAAGTAGAACATTATTTGACAACAGAAAGTGTCCAAGTGAGTTGGAGCAAATATCACCTCTCTAGGACAAAACCAAATCCTTAACACACACTCTTCAGAGAAAGAGCAGAGAGGCTATCTCTGCCACCAACCAGCTCCTCTCTCTGGTAGAGCCCAGTAATTGAGATGATCAGTATTAACTGCTGCTTCCCTGCCACCCATGGTGTTTGGCCTTTCTGTCTTTGATGTGACTTTATATCTTCCTGCCAGTAATGCACTATGAATTTACATAAAATATAAAAAGTTCCATGTGCTCCAAATAGGATCATAGTATTTTTCTCATTTGATTTTCTACTTTAACAATAAGGCTAATTTAAGTTTTAAAACTACAAATGTATTCTAAACAAAACTTACCAAATTAAGGCAAAATGAATATACAAATTACATTTTCTTAGAAACGAAATTTCTTTCTTGGAAGCTAACTGCTTTCACAGTTTTCAGGTAATGCACAGAATGTAACAGTGGGAGGAAGTCTAAAAACACAGACTCTCATTAGTCAAATTTGAGATCGAAAAGAATGAATGCATTCATTCAGCAGATATTTACAAGTAATGTTTATATGTCTATTCTATCCTGAGTGCTATTCTAAGTGATTCACACTTGCCTGTACACACACACACGTGCACATTAATCCATTTACTTCTTACTTCTAATCCATCTTACTTCTTGCAGCATTGGACAGGTACCATTATGATTACCTCCATTAAACAGATTTTTTAAAAAACTCAAAAACTAAAGCACGGAGAAGTTAAGTAATATAGAAGTTAATAAATGGTGCAACCAGAATTTAGCGCTCATTCTTTTTTTTTCTTCTAACAGCTTTACTATGCTATAATTTACGTATGATACAATTCATCCACTTTACGTATGCATTTGGCTTTGTTCATTTAGCATAATATTTTTGAGTTTCATCCGTTTTGTGGCATGTCTCAGCACGTCACTTCTTTTTATTAATAAACAGTATTCCATCAGAGGGGTACAGCTCATTTTGTTTATCCATTCTCCAGTTGGTGGATGTTTGGATTGTCCACTTTTTAGATATTATGAATAATTCTGATTGAACTTTAATTCATACTCAATGTTCTGAACTGCCTCTCCATAAACTATTATGTACAACTTTTAGATAACTACTGTAAAAATAACCACTATAAAAAATTTTGCTATCTCTACCTCTAATCATGTATATATATGTAATTATATGTATATATATATTACATGTATATATATACAATTATATATATCCACCCTCACATATACACATATCTATATACATACTTATATATCTACAATCATATGTATGTATATATATAATTTATATCGCCAATCATATGGGTGTGTGTATATATAAATCTACATGTAAGTAAATATATCCAATCATACATATATACACATACACACATACATATATATGAGTACAAACATATTTATAGATATAAATATAAACACATGAAATTTTAAAATTAGAGTCATTATTATACTCCCTATGTTGTAAGATGCTTTCTCTTAACTATCTACTGTAAAAATCTCCACATTGGAAAATATATTCCTAGAACAGTATTTTTAATGATTGAGTAAGATTTTTATTGTATGAGTATATATTAATTATTTAATCAATTTTCTGTGTTTTGATAATTAGGGTCATTCAAATTTTTTCTATTTTATATATCTATGTTAACTTGTCCTTTGCCATTAAAGGCAAAATATATTTATACATTCAAATAATATAATTAGCTACAATTAGTTAGTTGGCTATAATTAAAAACCTACTAAGTGCCTAGCACAGTTCAAAATGTCTTACATATATTATCTTTAATCTCCTTAAAAAGCTAATTATAGATATTTTAATTCTATAGATTGAGCATGGAGGCTCAGTGCAACTGAGTAACTTGCCCAAGGTCATATTGCTGCTACTAAGTGGCTTAATTGGAATTTGAACCAGGCAGGTCTTTTTCCAAGCTAGTTCTATTATTCCATCGTGTCCAATACACATTGACCTTGAGAGTAAAATGCAAAAAATTCATAACTTACGCTATGAATCACAGACCTTGTAATATTAGAGCTAGAATAGAACAACCATAAAAACAACAGCAACATACACTGTTCCAGGCCCTTTTCAGGTATATTGTCTTCTTCTCCTCATTACAATCAAGGACTTTAAGATCGTTGACATACAATTCTTCATTCTATGGACAAGTAAGTTGAAGAAAAGAACACATATCACTACTTACACATAAATCAGATTTGGGAAGATAATACATTTACTAGAATGTCAAATTTATATCTAAAGTGGACCTTGTTCCCAACTTCAAACAAATGGTTCAATTTCAACTACAATAATTATGCTGCTAATTGTAACATGCATATTTGTAATATTTAATGAGGATCAAAACAGAAGAGCATGATTACTCTTTTCTGTGTTATTCTCTTATTTATTCAGAATACAATTTGTGAATACCTGCTTGCTGCAGGTAATCCAGCTTGGAAAATTAAAATAGAATTTTAAAAAATGAGCTCCTGGGGAACTTTCACCCAGAAGTGACATTTTATCTGAGTCTTGAAAGACAGGCAAGTGCTCACCAAGTAGATAAATAGGAAAAAGATATTCTCACTAAGAAAAACATAAATAAAGGGTCTGAGCTGGAAAAATATATGGCGAATCAAAGAAATGGTGAGGGGGCTTTTCAAGATGGCGGCGGCTGCGGCGGCTGGCGCGGAGTAGCTGAGGTGGAAAAGGTGGCCACTGGGCCTCAGGAAGCCGGGAAACTTGTGGACCTTCCTCTCGCCATCTCTTAAGGGAGGACTGCTGCTGCTGACCAGTCGTGGGGGGTGACCGCCACTTTGCCCTCCGGCAGGAGAGGCTGCCTCATTTACAGGCAATAGCTTTGAAGTGTGGAGCAGGAAAAGAACTGTTTCTTAGCTGCAAAAGCGAGTCTCGAAACAGGGAACACGGTGCCAGGGCTGCTGTGGATGCAGCCAGGATCCCGGAGGCTGGGGCCGCGCTGAAGGCAGCCAGCTGCCCTATTCAGGATTCGAGGTTTCAGGCCAGCATTAAAGAAGATTCCTGGGAGCGCCCGAGCCGCGCCGCGACTGAACAGCCCGAGGCGGCAGCGGCCGAGAACTGGGAAAGGCGGCAAACCAGAGACAGAGAGCGAGCACCCGACCTGGCACAGCACTGTGAGTGATCCCTGGCACAGCTCTGTTCGGGAGGGTGGATGCCCACGCGGCTCCCGCCTGCACCACCAGGCCACTCACCGCCCGGTGCTGCCTCCATTTTCCCAGGTGCGGGCAGCTCCGCCCTGCTCGGCCATCACTGAGCCCTCCCACTTGCTTGGCCTGGCACCGGGCTTTCTGGAGCCTGCGGACCGACCTCCACTCCAACTCCCTCCGCGGTTCTCTGGCGGGGCTGGTGGCGGGGGGTGTCCCGGGCCAGTGGCGGAAGGGCAAGGAAGTACGGGCGGGCAGACTGTCACTCCACCATACCCTGGACTCCGGCCCCGGTAAACTCCCTGTTACTGGGAGGCAGATACCATCTCTGCGGCCACCAGTTTGGAAAAAAGCCTAACGAATTTCTGGTTGGGAATAGTGTGGTAGGAGAGTTCCCAGGTCCGCTTGAACCGGCCGGAGACCAGGCTGCAGGTGGGCGCTAGACTCGGTTTATACTGGGGGGATACAAAGGTGAACAAGACCCGAGAAAGATCTACATAGTGCTACAAAGGCACCCAGAGAGACCGGTCGTCTGTGCCCAGCAGAAACCTGGTAGACTTCCTGGGCGAGGCGGTGCCGAGCAGGGTCTTGAAGGCCCAGCTGATAGACGAGGGGTGCAGAAGACACGCCCCAGCCCAGCACAGTGCGCACAGAGTGGGGAGACGTGCGGCCAGGGAGGCGGAGACTCGACAGAAACCACACACCCGGTGGGGTCGCCACTGCACGATCTAACAGCCTGGGCCAGAGCACACGGAACAGGGAGAAGTCCTGCACAGGAAGTGAAAGCTCAACAGAGATCACACACCCTGTGGTACGTGATCCACCAGCCCAGCAGAGTCCAAGCTGACCAGAAAGGTGGCTCCCCGGAGAAGCCCAAGACCCGAGGCAACCACACACACAAGGCACTAGAGGCCAACTGAGCAGTCACGGAGGGAGCCATACGAAATTGGCAACCACAGCAACATCCTAGTTAGTCATTAGTCTCAAACCGGTGAACTGTGAAACCCCCGGCCACAATGAATAAACACCAAAAAAAAGATACCAGAAATACAAAAAATCAAGAAAGTACACCACCAAAAGTTAATAAATCTCAAACTCTAGATCCTATAGAACAAGAAGCCCTTGAAATGACTGACAAGGAATTTCGAGTGATAATTCTAAGGAAACTGAATGAGATACAAGAAAACTCAGCTAGACATCATGATGAAATGAGGAAAAGTATACAGGATCTGAAAGAGGAAATGTACAAGGAAATCAATGTCCTGAGAAAAAATGTAGCAGAACTTGCTGAACTGAAGAAGTTATTCAGCGAAATAAAAAACACAACGGAGAGTTTAACCAGCAGGCTTGTCGAAGTTGAAGAGAGAACCTCTGAACTTGAAGATGGGCTGTTTGAAATAACACAAGCAGACAAAAAGAAAGAAAAAAGAATCAAGGACATGGAAGAAAATCTGAGAGAGATATCAGACAACCTCAAGCGCTCAAATATCCAAGTCATGGGTATTCCAGAAGGGGAGGAAAATGGGGATTCCATTGAAAACATATTCAACAAAATAGTGGCAGAAAACTTCCCAGGTATAGAAAAAATCACAGATCTTCAGATCCAGGAAGCTCAACGATCTCCAAATGTATTCAACCCAAAAAGACCTTCTCCAAGACATGTCATAGTCAAATTGGCAAAACTCAGAGATAAAGAGAGAATCTTAAAAGCTGCAAGAGAGAAGCGTCAAATCACCTATAAGGGAGCCCCAATCAGGTTAACATCAGACTTTTCATCAAAAACCCTAAAAGCTAGAAAGGAATGGGATGATATTTTCAAAATACTAAAAGACAAAGATTGCCAGCCAAGAATACTTTACCCTGCAAGGCTATCCTTCCGAAATGAGGGGCAAATAGTATATTTCTCAGACAAACAAAAACTGCGGGAGTTCACTACCACAAGACCACCCTTACAAGAAATCCTCAAGGGAGTACTGGGTTTGGTTCCTGAAAAATAACTACCACTGCCATAAAAATCCAAGAAAAATCTAAACCCGCTAGTATAATAAAAATGGCATTCATGAAGAGAAAACAAGCTAACAAAAACACTATCTACAACCTAAGGAACCAACAAACACAGAAACCAAACAGTAAATCAGAAAGCAAGGAACAAAAGACACCTAAGACAACCAAACAACCAATAAAATGCTAGGAATAAATCAACACCTTTCAATAACAACTCTTAATGTAAAAGGCTTAAATTCCCCAATTAAAAGACACAGACTGGCTGACTGGATCAAAAAGCAGGACCCAACTATATGCTGCCTACAAGAGACCCACCTCACCCATAAAGATTCACACAGACTAAGAGTGAAAGGATGGAAAAAGATTTACCATGCAAACAGAAAAGAAAAACGAGCTGGAGTAGCTATTCTTATATCTGACAAAATAGACTTTAAACTAAAAACCATAAAAAGAGACAATGAGGGACACTACTTAATGATAAAAGGACTGATCCATCAAGAAGACATAACAATCATAAATATGTACGCACCCAATGTTGGAGCAGCCAGATTTATAAAACAAACTCTATTAGACCTGAAGAAGGAAATAGACACTAATACCATAATAGCAGGGAACCTGAACACCCCACTGTCAATATTAGACAGATCATCTAGGCAAAGAATCAGTAGAGAAACACAAGATCTAAACAAGACTCTAGACCAATTGGAATTGGCAGATATCTACAGAACATTCCACCCAACAACCTCAGAATATTCATTCTTCTCAGCAGCACATGGATCATTCTCCAGGATAGATCACGTATTAGGTCACAAATCAAGTCTCAATAAATTCAAAAAAATTGCAATTATCCCATGTATCTTCTCAGACCACAATGGATTAAAACTAGAAATTAATAACAAACAAAACTCTGGAAAATATACAAACACATGGAAATTAAACAGCATTCTACTTAATGACATATGGGTCCAAGAAGAAATCAAGCAGGAAATCAAAAAATTTATTGAAACTAATGAAAACAATGATACATCATACCAAAACCTGTGGGATACTGCAAAAGCAGTATTGAGGGGAAAATTTATTGCATTAAACGCTCACTTCAGAAGAATAGAAAGATGGCAAGTGAACAACCTAACACTTCACCTTAAAGAACTAGAAAAACAAGAACAATCCAAACCTAAAGTTAGCAGACGGAAAGAAATCATTAAGATCAGAGCAGAACTGAATGAAATTGAAAACCAAAAAACAATTCAAAAGATCAACGAATCAAAAAGTTGGTTTTTTGAAAAGATAAATAAAATTGACAAACCATTAGCATGGCTAACAAAAAAAAGAAGAGAGAAGACTCAAATAACAAAAATTAGAAATGAAAAAGGCGATATTACAACTGATTCATCTGAAATACAAGGAATCATTCGAGACTACTATAAAGAAATGGTGAGTAGAAACCATCTCCACTGGGCATACACGTACACACAAGCATACAATTCTCTTATTTTCTTGAGAGAACAATCATCCTCCTGTTCTCTGATTTATCTCTTCCTAAGTGGTCTCTCTTTTCACAGCAAAATGGACATGAAGTTATTTTCTTAAACAAAATTTTTAACCATTATTATTTTAATAATAGTAATCAATTATTTATTTTAATTAATGAATCTTATATTATTTTAATAATTATTTAATATTATTATCCAATATTGTTTTATTGTTATATTAATATTTGATGTTTTCATATCTTAATAATTATCAAAACAGCTATTAAAGTAGGTTTATCTACAACATTAATATCTGTGGAGAAAGTATTAGCCATAACAATACAATACAAGACTTTGAAGTATGTGTGATCTAATGGTTGGGGCTAGAAGGTGATGCAGGGAAAAGAATGCGTGCTACAGTGCCATACTTTGCCATTTGGTTCTATGATCTGTTCAAACACAAGGACTTCCTTTAGTCAGCCTTAAATGCCAATGTATGAACGCCTATTTTTCTTTTTCAAAAGTCATATTAATCTGTTAATAATGTAACTCCTTTCCTGTTTTTGTTTTTATCGTCATCTATGTCATTGACTTAAAATGGATTTACAAAGCCCAAATACTACAAAGATAAACCTTGAGAGAACTTAAACAAAAGTAAAGTGTTAGGAACTGTTTTTTTTGTTGTTGTTGTCTGTTTTTTTGTGCTTTTTTAAAAATACTAACTCCCATAATTAAATTGTCCCTGTTAAATAAACATGGGAAAAGTTTCTCTGCCTTGTGACTGGGTTTTCAACTTACAGTTGTCCTTCTACTGTAATAGAATTCAAAGATAACAGGGTTATGGATCTTGATTCAATAACAAGTGAGACATCAGTATTGCAAAGGAAGTGGATTACATAATTCATGAGAAATCACTGAGAGGAAATGCGAAAGTTGAGTGTCTCGTGGTGTGGTATTTCCATTTGGTGGGGTCAGAGTTTAAGGAATTAAGCTGTAACCTGAGAATTTAATTTCTATTTGAAAGGCTGTTGCTGTTTTGCCTGAGGATGGCTCTTGGAGGAGGTTCCTAGCTCACGATTTTGTCAATGTTCTGCCTTCCATCCTAAGTTGAAATTAGATTATTTACAATTATTAGAAGATATTTTAAAATACAATTTTTATTGTAATGGAAAAATATAAAAAATAAAGTAAAATTTTTCATCAGTTTTATCACCCACAGTTTGATATATATACCCTTACAGCTTATTTCAATGCATATATATTTATATATGTTTATTCATGTATATTTAATATTTCTCTTATCAATGTGTCTGTTAGCAAAACCCAATAACCTATTGAAAATATTACAGAATCCTATTTGATACAATTAAAATATGCAGCTAGAAATTTTACATAATCTTTAAAAACATAATTTTTAATAGTGATATCACTTACGACTTATTTTTTTCTGATATAGTTGCAATGTGATATATATATATTTTTAAGTACTTCATTAGATCTAGTTTGATTGTAAGTGCAGTTTTCATTTTGGAACAACTGTCGTATGCTAATATACTACTTTAGTAATAACGTCACATCAGGGGATGATTACTTCAGCAGGAACTTTTTTTTTTTCAATCAAAATCAGCCAGCCAGGCTTTATTGACTTTATGAAATGCATGGGAATCTTTCTATGTAGAGCAATCCATCTCAGAATGAGATAAACTCTGACAACTTGGGTAAGGAGAATTTGGCAGTGATTGTTTTTTGTTTGTTTTAATCGTAGGGTATATGTACTGGGGCCATATCTAGGAAACTCTAAATTTAAATATATTCAAGTGGGACTACTTGCAAAGTCGGGTTAAATAATTATAAAGAAATTAGCCATTTAGATGGCTGACAAAAGAGAATTGACCAACTAGTGATTGGCTCTACAGAGATACGGCACCTATGAATTAAAAAAAAAAAAATGCAGACTTATAATAATCCTGAGTTCAGAAAGGGAAGATGTTTTCCTTTAATTTGGGAGTGAATAAAATACTTTATTCCTATGGAAACAAAACCAGTCTTCTTCAACAATGAGAAAAATATGAAATTAAAATATGAATCACTCTTTAAAAAGGGAATTTCTTTTGTGTGTGTGACCAGTAAGGGGATCGTAACCCTTGGCTTCGTGTCGTCCGCACCGCGCTCAGCCAACGAGCGCACCAGCCATCCCTATATAGGATCTGAACCCGTGGCCTCGGCGCTCCCAGCGCTTCGGTGCTCCCAGAACCGCACTCTCCCGAGTGAGCCACAGGGTCGGCCCAAAAAGGGAATTATTTTTAATTTAAGAAAAACTATAAAACAAATTACTTGGCTCTAACAGTACTTGTTTTATTTATAAAGAGTTTGTGCACTAAAATACATTATTTTCTGTTAATAAAAAAATCCAAATTTACAAACTGCTTAAACTAAACCAGGAGTCTTGGTTAGCTAATTAATCAGACTGGAAATGGTCTAGTAGAGTACAATTCAGTGAGACTGTGCTTGCTCTCTCTATTATACATGATAGATTTTTTCTCTTGTATGTAAAGATATTTCCTTGCTGTTAGATATTGTTTGCTATAAGAGACTAACATTTCCCATCTGAAATGCAAACCTTTATATTTTCATAAATGTCTTGTGAAACACATTTTAAATAGTTAAGGAATGCCATACAACACAGAAAATGTAAGAAATAAGAACAGGAATAAAGTTAACCACGGATGTGAAAGATCTCTACAATGAGAACTACAAATCACTGTTGAAAGAAATAAGGAGGAAACAAAAAGATGGAAAGATATTCCATGCTCTTGGATTGGAAGAATTAACATTATGAAAATGTCCATCCTACCCATAACTATCTACAGATTCAACACAATCCTCATCAAAATACCAATAACATTCTTCAAAGAAATAGAAAAAAACAATCTTAACATTTATATGGAACAACAAAGGTCCCTGAATAGCCAAAGAAATCCTGAGAAAAAAAATAAAGTTGGAGGCATAACACTACCTGGCTTAAAATTATACTACACAGCTATAGTAACCAAAATAGCATGGTATTGGCATATAAACAGACACATCGACTAATGGAACAGAATGGAGAACCCAGAAATCAACCCATATACCTACAGCCAACTGATTTTCAACAAAGGCACCAAGAACATACATTGGTGAAAAGGCTGCCTCTTTAATAAATGGTGCTGGGAAAATTGGATATCCAGATGTTGAAGAATGAAACTAGATCCATACTTGTTGCCATATACAAAGTCAACTAAACATGGATTAAGGAATTAAATATATGTCCTAAAACTATAAACTCCTAAAAAAAAATAGGGGAAACACTTCAGGAAGTAGGTCTGGGCAAAGACTTTATGAATATGACTCCAAAAGCACAGGCAACAAAAGAAAAAATAAACAAATGGGATTATATCAAACTAAAAGCTTCTGAACAGCAAAAGAAACAATTAACAGACTGAAAAGACAGCCAACAGAGTGGGAGAAAATATTTGCAAACTATGCATCTGTCAAAGGATTAATATCCAGAATATACAAGGAACTCAAACAACTTAACAGCAAAAAAAACAAGTAACTCGATTAAAAACTAGGCAAAGGAGCTGAATAGGCATTTCTCAAAGGAAGGTATATGAATGGCCAACAGACACATGAAAAAATGCTCAACATCACTCAGCATCTGGAAAATGCAAATCAAAACCACTCTGAGATATCATCTTACTCCAATTAGGCTGTCTAATATCAAAAATACTAAGAATAACAAATGCTGGCAAGGATGTGGAGAAAGGGGATCCCTCCTACACTGTTGGTGGGACTGCAAAATGGTGCAGCCATGATGGAAAATGGTTTGAAGTTTCCTCAAACAACTACAGATGGAACTGCTGCATGACCCAGCAATCCCACTGCTGGGTATATACCCAAAGGAATGGAAATCATCATGTCGAAGGGACACCTGCACTCCCATGTTTACTACAGCTCTATTTACAATAGCCAAGGGGTAGAAACAACCTAAATGTACATTGTCAGATGACTGGATAAGGAAAATGTGGTATGTTTATACAATGGAATACTACTCTGCCATAAAAAAGAGTGAAATACTGCCATTCACAGCAACATGGATGAACTTAGAGAAAATTAGGTTAGGTGAAATAAGCCAGACACAGAAAGAGAAATACTGCATGTCCTTGCTTATATGTGGGAGCTAGTAAAAAATAAACAAAAAAATATATAAATAAGAAAGAAAGATACAACAATCACAATAATATGTTGAACTTTTAAGAGAAAACAACAGAACTGAGGTTACCAGAAATGGGAAAGGGGGAAGGCAATGGGGGAAAGGGAAGAAATAGTAAAGGGCCACAAAAATCGACTACATTGTATAATGAAGAATATACTAATTATCCTAATTTGATCATCACATATTGCACACAGATATTGATATTCAATGCTGTACCCCACAGAAATGTGCAATCGACTGTTTCAATAACAAATAAATAAAAATAGCAAAATATAGAAAAATAAAGCTAAAAAAAGAAATAAGAACAGTTCATAAAACTTTTTCTAAATAATTTGAGATATAGTTAAACAAAATGAATTTAGTATTTTTTTTATTCTTTTCCCACTTGAGTGATTAGAATTGTATTGAGTTTCATATTACCCACAGTTGCTGCTTAATCAAAAAAAAAAAAAAGATTTACTTATTTCATTCAACAAGAATTCCAGGTATAGGTAATATGGGGCTAATATGGGGCTAAGATGGTAACACAATTATTCCATCAAAGGACAATGCTTATTCTATCTTCCTATTTTAACATCTTTAGTGAAGGCTGTTCTGTATACATGTTCCAGTTTCGTAACAGGAGAAAATAGAAGAGAGAACACCAAATGACAATTGCTTATATCTCATTGGCAGAATTTTGTCAAATGTTCATTTCCAGTTGCAAAGGAGGTTGGGAAATTGTGTAAAACTAGGAAAAGGAAAGGGGTTGTTTGAAAGATTGTTATATAAGCAAACTTAATATCTACCACCATCTGCCTCTTTGTCTGCTAAACATTTATATACAACTTTTACACCTTTATGTTTATTTTGAATGAAATGAACACATTCTCTCCCTGCCAAGGTAGACAATCTCAAAATTATAGGCGGTTTCTTCCTTGAGCTTGAAGTCCAGACCTTCGGATAGTCTGTTCATCAGCTCCAGCTTTCGTTCTTTGTTGATCCTCGGACATAAGTTAGAGACAACTCATCTTCCTCAAACACTCCCAATGTATTGTTGCGAAGAGAAAAGAAGATAGGATAACAGAAATTACGTTTTTCTCCTTCTGTAAGAGAGAAAATGAAAAATACACGACTGTTCTTGGTACATAACAAATATAGAATCCTGCTGGACAGGTATGCTTAGGACTTCCCAATCCTGGCAGCAGAAGTAGTCACATGGTTAGCTAATCTGACATGCTCTGGTACTTCTTTCTGAGTGAATTTCTTTCATCCATTTTCCTCCAAGTCCTTGGGTCTACATCTGGGTAGACCTTCTTTGCCCATTTTTTCAGTGCCTACACTTAAGATGTGTACCGTGGAAAGTGAAAGTACATGAAAAAGAGCTCTAAAAATAATTAAAAGATATTACATTATCTACAATATCCATAAACTGGGACTATCCCAGGAAATCAAAGCATGTGGTCTTCCTAGTTGGGAAGATTCTCTGCTTAGAGCCCACTTTCTATTGCTGTGAGTTCAGGGACCCAGGAATTACTTTAAGTACAGCTTATAGCCAACCAAGCCTGAGATACATTTGGCAATACTCTTTCCTGGAAAATTTATCAGCCTTCCAGGGTATGGGCTTTAAGACAATTGTATGAGATGGACACTTTGTCTCTCGGATCCTCCGTTCTGACCAATTTTTCTCCCTTAACATAATGGTTGTAGCCTTAGGCCCTGCAAAATAATATGCCAAAGTGAGAATGCAAAACCTTTAATCTAATCTTTGCCACTAAGCTCAGCCTCATTGCCACTCAGAGACCTCCTAAAGAATGATGCTTGAAAAGCCCCAGGGCAACAATTTAATCTCTTTCTGAAGTTGTACTTAGAAGCCTCTGTTTGCATAGGTACATTTTTAGATACAGAAGCAGCTGGCTTTTCTCAACACTTCATGGTTCCAAATTATGATATTCTCAGTCAATTTACATTGCAGGACACAAACAGAGTGATCTTTAGGCTAGCTGTTCTCCCTTGCAACTCTGCTTAAGGACTATTTAGATCTAGTTTGAGCACATCTCTCCTGTAGCATATTTTTGAAAGGGGCAAGATTTAATAAGCACATGCCAACATTCTGAATTTTATTCCTACCACTCCTACTAATAAAAAAGCCTCAGTTGGCATGTGGTCAGGGTTTCTAAGTATGGCAAGAGAGTCTGACCAGCTGTTTTGCTGTTGCTTATCGAAATACAGTGGCTTTTCAGCCTGAGGTGATTAAATAGTTACTGTCTGCCCCATCATTTTCACCACAGAATCAATTCCACATTTTAAGTTCTGTTACTTGCAGCTTCCCTCATGATTTTAAAATTACTACATTTAGTCAGCATGCTTAGTTGCAAACAACACAGTTCACTCTTGTTAGTCTATGCAGAGAAAGATTATTTCATAGACTATTACATCACTCAAGAATTGTTACAGAGATCAAAGCACCAGCCTCTGAAGTTACTGCATAGAAACAATGTCAAATTATTGTGAGGTTTCCTTGGAGAAAACAACAATCAATACTTTGCCCCAGTTACTAAATACAGGAACCTCTATATCAAAGTACTAACGCTTCCACTGCCACTGTGGCCAAAAGAGAAAGTCCCCAGAATATGGCCAATACTGCACTTTGCTCAATTTTGAGTTTACATCTTGCTTGAAAGCAAGGTGAATGTCTGGACCATAGCTACAAAGGAATCCGGGACTGTGAGTTATCTAGCTCCAGTCTTGGGAAGATGAGCAACATAAGGAGGGATACAGCCGAAATGGAAGTAGAATGCTCAGAGATGCTGGCATCCACAAGTGCCAGTTCCCACCACAGCATCTCAGAAGAAATCTCTGGTTTTATGTCCATTTTAGTACAACCACTATGGAAAACAATATGGAGGTTTCTCAAACAATTACAGATAGATCTTCCATATGATCCAGCAATCCCACTTCTGGCTATATACCCAGAGAAATGGAAATCATCATGTTGAAGGGATACCTGCACTCCCATGTTCATCACAGCTCTGTTTAAAATAGCCAAGACATGGAACCAACCTAAATGTCCATCAATGGATGATTGGTATATATATACACTATGGAATACTGCTCTGCCATAAAAAAGAATGAAATACTCCCATTTGCAACAACATGGATGAACCTGGAGAAACTTATGTTGAGTGAAATAAGCAGAGCACAGAGGGATAAATACCACATTTGTTCACTCATAAGTGGGAGCTAAGAGAGAAAGAAGGAAAGAAAGACCACAGTGATGCATTGGTCTTACAGAGGGAGAGAACATTCCTAGGGCTACAAAGTGGAGTGGCGAGGGTAAGGGGCAGGGGAAGGAGTTTGGAGGATAATTGGGTGGGAGACATGGGCATGCTGCCAGTATGAATCTGGCCCTCACATCATAGGCACAAGGGGTGACAATTAGCTTTGTATCTCATGAATATTCATAATAAAAAACAGAACAAACCGTAAAACCCCACCCACTGTGTAACTTCCAAGATTTGAAACAGCAGTCCCACTGCTGCCTTTCCTCCATGGGGTAAAAATGTAAGTTTTTGACAGTTTAAATCTGAAACAGAATGATAAACTTTGTTTATTTTTTAATATTCCTCAATAAGAGCTCTTTGGAAAAAAAAAAAAAAGAATGTAGGAGCTGGCCAGTTTTTGTGAGGAAAAAATTGTGACAAAGGTTAGTAATATAAGATGACAACAATTGGGGATTCTGGGTGGGGCATACAGGGATTCTCTGTGCTATCCTTGCAACTGTTCTGTAAATCTAACACTTCTGATATTAAAGCTTTATTTAATTAGAAAATAAAAATAGAATCAATGAGAAATGCAGAGACACTCAAACTCTCTTAAGCAAAATTACAAATATATTTATAGGGGGCACATCATTGATTATTTATATTTGTCCTGCATCCATTAATATCACATAAACTTTATTTTAACATTAAATAAAAGAGTTTGGTTGAGTGAATTGTCTAATCTGACTAAGTCTCACTTGTTTTTAGAATATCAATAGATGCTCAATAACTAACTGCTAAGTAGGTGACTGGTTGAATAGACGAATATATAAATGAGTGAGTATTGATCTCTTGATGTCATACTAAAAAGAAAAAATACAAATTAATGGAGAAACTTAATAATGGAATTATGAGCAGTAATTTGGAAGGCATACTTCTACTTGGTACAAAAAAAGAGCTATTGTCTCTTCCTCCTCTTGCTATATGATATATGTGTACATATACACACACACACTTATAGTGTATATGTGTACATATATATTTATGAGTTTTGTAGAAAGTGACATTATAGAATGTGTGTGTATATATATGTGTATGCATATGTTGTTATTGTTTTATATGGATTACTATTTGTATAAATATTTAACCAGGTAAAAAATTTGTCTTATTTTTATAACAAAAACTAGAGCCTCCAAAAATTCTTTTTTAAAATGAGGCAAGATATTTTACCTAGTTAAGAAACAGTTTCTAGAATTGTTTACCAATATTTATTATCTAGAGCTTCCTGTTTATTGTACCTGCTATTTGTAGGTATAAAATATATCAGATTTCTGTCTCCTAGGGTTTGCATGAACTCTGGTGTTTTATTTTATCAAAAGGTGACAAAACTTATCATCTTTCTGCTTTTGAAATGTTTTGAGTGTTCAGTTTATGACAATGACAACTATTTTTCTGGCTACTCTAAAATTTCTTTCAATTTGTTTCTAAGGTAAGAATGAAGCAAATAGACTGGTAGTTGGTTTTTAGTTTCTACCTACGCTTTTTTTTTCTTTTGATAGCAAACAAATTAGAATCTTAGCCATTTTTAACATATGTTTTGAGCAAATTACCAAAGATTTTACCATCCAAATATCTTTGCTACAATTATTTCAGGTGTGTGTTTATATAGTTAATCTGGAATTCTGAGTAGATGGGAGACAGCTGTGCTGTTAATCATTCTGCCTGTTCCCCTTGGTTGACAGCGGGCTTTGTTAGTTGCCATGGACACAGTATCATTCATTAATTCTTCCTCCCTCCCCACTATTTCCACCATATTTAATAATAAAATAACTCTCAAAATTAGATACTTTTTATGAATATGATGTTTCCAAATATGGTAAAATTATTTTTCCTTTACATATAATAAAAGAATTATATCGTGGTGAAACTCGGCACATTTTTTTAGTAAATATTTATTGAAAGATACATGCCAGAGACATAGGCTCTAACTTTACAAAGGACTTATGGAATAATGACATTATAATAATAATGACTATTACGGATCAAACACTATGCATCTGGGACTGTGCTAACTGTTATCTGCTTACTTTTCATAAATATCTTGTAAGATAGATATTATTGTCCACTTTTTATAGATAAAAATATCAAGATTTATAGAAGTTAAGGCAGGTAGAAATAGTATTTCTCAACCCTATCAGACTCAATGAAATCTTTACATAAAACAATTCATAATGACCCATTTTATGCTGAAACAAAATAATATATAATGAGCCTATCTAAAAATAATTTAAAAATCAATGGGCTTTATATCTTCACTAATGCCCAATGGGTTATTTAAAATCATGCATACTGTCCTGTACCTGGTGGGGTATACAGATCTCTGACTTAACCCACTGAATGCTAGTACTGCCCCTCAATGTTTGTGATGACCAAATAGTGGGACTACAATTTGCACACAGGCATGTGAAACTCCAGATCTTGTTCTTATTTGTGCTGTGTTATCTTGCCTCATACATTAATGGGAGAGACATGCTGTCAGGAGTTCTTAAATAAATTTTGCACTGGCAGTCTCGTGAAGACTATGAATGCCTTTTGAAAATCAAGAGGTTTTCTTTTAATACAAAAAAGAAAATTTATGAAATTGAAAATCAAATCAATTATATTGAAATATAGTTTTAGTACAGTAATGATAGGTATAAATAACATTTGAAGTTTCATAACACTTGTAACATTATATGTAAATATGTGTGGTTTTATCGATGATAAAATACTGCTGTGGTTAGTTGCCCATACCAATAATTGAAAAAATAAATAAATAAAGATGAGGTCATTTTATTTTTTTTTCAATCCAAGTTCAGAGATGCTCAGAACTCATCCACAAACCTCTGGTTAAAGACCCCTGTGCTACAGGGAATGCAACGTGCAGAGTAAATTGGGAGCTCAGGGTTGATCATGAGGTTAAATAAGCTGTAGGACAAGTGATACAGAGCAGGTGACTAGCTAATTCTTAAAGGATGATTAGTTAACAGGAAGAGAAGCATAGGGAAGAGTGTATACAAAAGTCATGGTGTCAGGAAAAACCATTATATATGTGGGCAATTCTAAGTAGTTTGCTTCTACAAAAGGGGGTGGAGGAAACCTGGCAATAAGGGATGGACTAGAACGTGCAGTTTATTCTTAAAACCAGAAGGATTTTGCTCTAATTATACTTGATTTACAATATCTTATACTCTTACTGGGATTTTTAGTTTATTAAGTTACTTGCACATAACTATATTGTCATTTTCTCGTCTACGAAGTCCACTTCCTCAACACCTATTGCAATAAAATTAGTTTTATGTTTATGGTGAAGAATTTTCTGAGCATGGATATTGTTCAAGATTACTGTCGCAAATAGCAAATATGGTCTAAGTGAAAATACCCCAAGCAAAGATTTATGAGCCATATTTCATTATATCTAGTTAAGTCAAAAGAAATAGGATGGAAAAGGACAAAATTCTCCCTTATTAACATTATTTAACTAATCAAACTTTTCTTCAATATACAGGTGCTCCTCAACTTAATGATGGAGTTATATCCAGATACACCCATAGAAAATTGAAAATATCATAGATTAGAAGTGATTTTTGACTTATTTTCAATTTATGGTGGCTTTATCTGGACGTCACCCCATTGCAAGTAGAGGAGCTTACTGAATGTGTATCACATTTGCACCCTTGTAAAATCAAAAAATCTAAGTTGAATCATTATAAATTGGGGACCATCTGCTCCTGCCTTGAGGACCTGTAACATTCCATGGATGGCATGAGTTAGTGGGAATACACTATGCCTTTTTCAATTAGATAGATTTAAGATAAATTGCTAACATCAGATGCAACTTACAGCAGTTATCAATGGTTGTTAACTTATCCACATTTATTTTCAGTGAGTGCCACAACTCCACAGATCGAATCAAAGTCAGAGTGTGGGATGAAGATGATGACATTAAATCTAGAGTCAAGCAACATTTCAAAAAGGAGTCAGATGATTTTCTGGGACAAACAATTGTGGAAGTGAGGACCCTGAGTGGTGAAATGGATGTCTGGTACAATTTAGGTGATTATCTTTATATCTTCTTGAAAACAAGTTAAAGAGAATTCCAGAATATCTGTGGCATGTATTGTATCCCCATATACGTAAAAATAACTAATGCCTTTCTAGAGCATTCGTTGGACTTTGGATGGATTAGTTTCATTGGCAACTAAAGGCTATTCAAAGTCATTATTATTCAAAGACTTTGGTAAATTTGAGATGAAAAGAGAGAATTCTTTCACAGAATCAACTAGATATCTTTTGTGAGAAAAATATTACCCCATTCTTAATTTTTAATTCATAAAATATAGCTTCCAAAACCCTTGCCACATGTGTGGAGAACAAATAATCAACCTATGAGTTAAAGGCTGTTTGATTTACTTTCTTCTGGTCCATTAGTGAAATTTTCACAATAAAGAAGAAATGTATTTTAGATTTCTTTCAAATGATGTAAAAATAGGCTTTAGTTGGCAAAGCCAAGTATGTATGTAGACTTATGCTGGGTTTGATGATGAAGATATTGAGAATATGTTTAACTGGCATGATTTTTTAAATGAAATTTTATTATAGAACCATGAATTAAAGACAGGTTTTAATTAGACCTTTACTAGAATCAAATAATAACCTGGAATCTTCAGTGGTGATTTAATAATAGTAAAAATATATTGGTCATCTCAGTTTCTGTAAAGAACATGTTCCAAAGATTTCTTAATCATATCCTCTAAATGTTTTAATTAAACTATTGAGGGCTGGCTGGTCATGAATCAAAGAGGAGTTGACATGGTCCCCAGGTTACAAAGAGTTACCACTTAGGATACCAATATATTTTAGAAAATTAAGAGAGTTTTTGCCTTCTTTACAACCTACATACTTCAAGTAATGTAGTAGTTGACAAAGTAAAGGGAGAAGGTCATAAGAATTTAGTAAAAATATAAATTATATAATAATTTTAAAAAGAGAGATATTTAACTTATTAGGACACAAATAATTCAAGGTAGACTAAGAACTGGTTATAAAAATTTTTATTTTAAGAAATCTTTCATAAAGAAAATTGTACTTCTACATTACTGGAGAGGAATTTTTACCTCAGTTAGGAGCACCCTCCCACATCTTGTTTAAATTATTAAATAACTTTACAAATGAGAACAGAGACGTTAGGTGAAGGTGAACTTCAGGCCCATTAACTGCAATACTCACAAGCTATGTTTTAATAAGGAGATTACCTATAAATGAACTGCTTTTCTGTAATAAGTTAACACATCCTTGAGTTGAGGCACTCAAGTTATAATTCAGAGCAGAAATTCATCAAATTTGTTCTTTTGATGAAACGTGTATGGGTACATTCAGTTTGCCAAGGAACTTAAATGTGTTGTTAGTAAAATCAGCTATCCAGGCAGCTCTCGTGCTGAAAGTCCTTCAGCCTATGAGAGGGAAACATGATGCAACACGTTATTATAAGCCTTTGCCAGCTCACCCTTAGTTGGTACTTTTGTGCCCTCATGGCTGATGTTTAAACCTTTGAGAGAGAGAAAGAGAGAGCACAAGCAGGTTTTAGTTTGTTTAGCTTTGTGTAAAATCCCTCAGTAGGTTCAATTCACACAAATACCATATTTTTCATTCTTTGTACAACTTTCTTCCTTCCTCACCACTTAGAGTTTGTTCCACCATGCAAAGAAAGACATGGCCAAGAGCCCTGGGCGTCCAAGCAGAGCCTGCTTCCCATGGATCCCTAGGGACTGCGATAGTTAAAAAGATAGTCAAAACCTCCTCTACAGCTCTGAAAAGAGGTGTGTGACAGCAAGATCCCAGGACTTGCATTTCTCTGGGCTCTAGCAAAGAACTTTATTTGTCAAGAATCAGCTATCTTAGCCAGTAGTAAAAATGTTCAAACTCTTGGTACTCCTAAAGGCAGAATCTTTGCAACACAATGACTATTAAGTAGTGTGAATGAGAAGTCAGCAGGCATTCCACAAGAGGAATATACGACTGTATCTTATATGGTAAAAAACAGTTATGTGTAAGAGGGCAATTAAATAAGTCTCCAGCACTGACTATGTCACTTTACTAAATCCTATTATTCATGTGTGAAACGGATCAGCTGACCTCTTTATATTTCTTCTCTGAAAGAGGCGTCAAGCATAGGTGCCCCACCTACATTCACATGCTAGGAACTGTGTGACTATGCCTTTATTTCTCTCAAAGCTACTGATCAGTTCATACTGGACACACATGCACATTATTTGACCGATTTGATGATACTGATTCCATTCTAATCAACATTCAATACAATATTTATAAGTAAACACATGCTGTAGGCTAACTGACAATGAAAATTATTAACAGATTTTTTTGTTAATCAGAACTTTGGCTCATCTTTTACGGCCCAGAAAGAGAAGAAACTGAATGGTGGAAGCTTTTAGATAAAGTACTTTCCTGGTTAAGATTATACTTTAGTTATCTTGCTTTTAATTGCCAAATACTTGTTCAATGTCATTGTATAAATTTATCAAGTATGCAGAAATTTATATCAGATGGCGGGGTCCTTCTGGTAAGTTTTTTATTTGAAGTGTCTATAAGGCAGTCTGACAATCACAATGACAAAACAGGCAACTATTTTAAATTGTATTTAGGGGAATCATTATGATTACTTAATAATGAAATCTGACCTAGAAAAATGGCTTTTAATCACTTCAGCCTTTCTTTAAGCTTTTGAGAAACTGTATTACTTTGCAAATGACTGACCAACTATTTTTTTGTATCAGAGAAACGGACAGATAAGTCAGCTGTATCTGGAGCCATTCGATTGAAAATCAATGTGGAAATAAAGGGAGAGGAGAAGGTTGCTCCCTATCATATACAATATACATGTTTACATGAGGTAAATCAATTGAATTTTATTAATAATAAAACCCTAGGAGAAAATGGTTTTGATTATGGATCAGAAAACAAATTCTTTTAGTTGAAAATATTCATTGCATTAGTTTTGTGGAGTTGTTTCTGAAGTTCTGACTTTACACGATAGCGGGTGATGTGGTAGGATACCATAAACCCTGTGTATTACCCTCTGAAGAACTGTCCTTTAATGAGAGTTTACAACAAGCCAATGAGGCAGGTATTAATAGGCAATAAGATGACAATCAAATTAAATTAAAAATTAAATTACCATTAAATTACCATTCTTCCAAAGAAGAAGAAGAGTGTTCAAATGTATTCATTAAAGAAGCGAGTCATGACAAATATTTTGGAAGCATTTGAAAGTACAGTATTTTAGTCATGCTGGAAAAATCCAAAGCATTATTGTTTTTGAAAACTGAGTTAGCGTTCAGGTTTTATTGAAGATTTAATTAGGAACATTATTTATAACTAGAAATATTAAAATGCTGATGCTATGTCAATGGCTTTTGGGAAACTATGGGATAAGCAGTGATTCTTTCTTTTTCTGAGTTACAACAAAGGGCTTCAGACAGATTGACGCCTCCTCCATTTTAACTATTCTTTCCACAAACATATATGGGTATGGAGGGAATCAGAACGTGATTACCCACCAATGGATAGTGGAGAATACACCCACCCAAAAGGTAGGCCTGGTTGGCTTGGAAGGAGGTGGAGACCATCCAATACTGATCCGAACAGCAAGCTCACCAGTTCCCTTTGGTGCCTCAGTATAGATACAAGACGAATAATCTTGGGCCTCTAACGTATGCTTTGCATCCAAGAGGTTAGATGTGTCATTGGAGACTTTCTCTGATGCAAATGATACTTGTCCCATACACCAAAAAATATGAGGTGAAGCTAAGGAATGTAGCTTTCCCCATGTGCAAAGAGGTTAGTGAAAGTACCTTCCTAAGAAAGAAAAAGACATCTCAAAGACAGCTATGCTTTCTTGCATATTATCTGTTCTAAATACGTAGGTGAAAATTTATGCATGTAAATATTTGTGCCCTATTTTACTAAAAAAGAGATGAGAAAGTATTTAAGTCATTTACATATTACACAGTAATGAGGGACAGGCTTAATTTTGTGACTGCCTTCTGGTCAGTGATATCATTCCTTCAAGAAAGGTGGTTCAGTTTTCAGACCAATAAAAAGAAATCCCTTAAACTGGTATGATGGGGAACTCTGCTCTTAAAGTTTGGGCAGAGAAGATTGAGGATCAGAGAAACAGCATTAAGATTCACTTTTCAGGGTCTTTTCTGCAGCTCCAAGAACGTGAAGAACTAAAATCTAAGACAGGTGCCTTTGGTTGACCCAGGCTGCATATGTGTAGCAGTTCCCAAGCTTGTTAGAAGCAAAAAGGAATTGAGAGTGGTGATTTTATTTAATTACAAAATTCTCAAACATTCATTTTCAACCTCAATGTATTGCCCTGACTCCTACCGTTTCACAGCCACAGTCGTTTAGTATCATTTACGTAACTAAATTCTGTATTAACATAGCCAAAATCACATTGTTCATCCAGGGTGCTATAATTCACTCAAAGTCCAAGGAGGCAAAATTTGTTCCATCGTGTAAAAATGTTTACATGCAAAAACTTATACTTCCTTCTGGAAATGGTTTGGTATCTACAAAGCATTTGAATCATTGATTCTGTATAGACCAGGCCAAAGTCAAAGCAGATTTTACATAAAAGATGAAGTTAGTTAAAATAAAAATCCAAGATATTCCTTTTGCTTGTAGATGTTGATGAAATATTAGAATGATGATAATGCTAGTGCATTATAGTGAAAGTTATTGTTAAGTATTTCTGAGGAATCACTGAACGATTAAAAACTGCTTGCTTTTAGAATCTGTTCCACTACTTGACTGAAGTGAAATCTAATGGTGGAGTGAAAATTCCAGAGGTCAAAGGAGATGAAGCCTGGAAGGTTTTTTTTGATGATGCTCCCCAAGAAATAGTTGATGAATTTGCCATGCGTTATGGGATTGAATCTATTTATCAAGCTATGACGTAAGTACCATAAAACATTTACATGATCAAAAATCCTCATTGAAAACTAAAGAAAAAAAAAAGAATGTTTATCTCACTTCTAATTCAAATGAAACATTGATTAAAAAGGTGATTGCAGCTGATTGTGCATGTTTGATGCTATCTTCTCTTTTACAACTGTAAAGTATTAAGGATTTGGTAATTTACTACCGCCATTCCTCCAACCCTTGTTCTGCTCTCCAAGTGTGGTCCCTTGACTAGTAGCATCAGCAGCTTCTTGGAAGGTAGAAATGCAAATTTCCCACTTCACCTCAGAATCAGAAAATCTGAGGGTAGAGCTCAGCTCTCTTTGTGTTAACAAGCCTTCCAGGTGATTCTCATATTCTAAACTTTAAGAACCAATGCTTTATGATATCTGAGGAAACTAAAGCCCGGATTTGTCCAAGGTTAAAAAGCCCGCTAGTGTCAGAGACACATCCACAGCCATTATGGTGTCTTCTCTCAAATATTAGACTATGTCTTTTCAGTAATTCCCACATTTATGTCAGCTGCTAATTCAATAAAACAAAGATCTGGCACCCATAGAACCCAAATGCTACAGAACTGACTTATACAAACATCTGATCCTTACTGAGGAGTTTCAGTGTGGTTTTAGAACTGGGTCATTACTTACCCACAGTTTACTTTTTGAGATCTGCTCTAAATTTGTAAGTACATTTGGTTCAGATACATACCATGTGTAATATATGAACTACTTCTATGCATATGTTAGAGGACTTTTCTTTCATATTAACAGTAAAGTCATATTTTCATATGAACTGAATAGGTGCTGGCCCAGATAATCAGTCAGTTTCATCCATCTTAATGATGCATGTGAACTGGACCAAAATCAGGGCTCTTCTTTAAAGTTTACTTGCCTGGTCTCTCTTCCCTATGTAATAGTCTTAAATAAAATTTTTCTTGCCTAATTAACTTTGTCCTGTGCAACTTTTGATTTGAAAGTACAAAATTTACCATAACCTTGTCAGAAGAAAAAAATTGTTCTACGGTTTAAAAAAATCTGACAACTACTAAAAAAAATACTAACAATATAGATACAATCTCTTCATTTACTATTTATTGGTAATCATTTATTATTGGAAATGATTTATTTTTATTAAAAAATACACTTGTGCCCATTTTATATCAATGTGTAATATAATTGTAATCTATAATCATGTTTATGAGAGAATAGAATGAAGCCAATTAGAAGTGCACTTGAATTCAAGGATTTACAAACTGAAATCTCGAAGAGAGGAGTCATACCTTCCATTACTGCTTCATAAGAAGTTCTTAGTGAATGATAGAAACTCAATACATATTTGTAACTGAATGAATCAGAAACAGAAGTTTTTTATCGCAAGTATATTTATTCTCAACTTCTGCTGATGTATCTTTAGATGTCAGTGGTTTTCAGTTGCTAAAAGCCAACAAAGTGAAAATGAAAGTTTAATTAAGCTGATACAGGTATTTGTTTCACCGTTTATGTTGTATTTAAGTGTTTCAGAGCACATCACATTGACTGATCATTTCTGAAAATTTGGGAAGTTCCCAGGTACTCACATTTTTCAGTCAAGGGATGAAATATAGCTTTCAGAGATAGTTTTGACCATACTTTCAAAATGATACTTTTGCAACTAAACTGTAACTTGAGTCCTAAGCTATTGTTAGCCAATGACTAACTCAACTGGAAAAAAAAAAATACAGTTTATGAATAAACCTTCCTTCAAATTTAAACTGGACACTACTGAATAAGTATCTTTCTGTTGTTTTAAAACACTGCTTCAGGGGACCAAAAACATATGTACATATGTAACCAGAAAACCAAACAACCAGCCATCCAGTCACCAACAGCCACAAACACAGAACTAGACATTTTAAGCTTATTTCAGAATGACTTCCTCTTTATTTTTAAAAACACAAAATTAGGGAACTCAGCTTCAAGGAAAAAACAATGTCCTGTCTGTGTAGTAAGGATACTTACGAGTTTGGGAAAGGACAAAACTACTTAGTTTTTATGGACTTTTCTAGATAACCATTTGATGAAAAACAGAAATGACATTGCAGTGTATTTTGATATTTAGAGACCCTTTAGGCTTAGCCAAATCCCCAAGTAATTTCTTAATCTTCCTCTTTTATTAGAGATTGCTTGGTTTCTTTTAAGCACATTCTCACTTCTTTGAAGAAGGATTTGGAATAGAAATAAATACGGGGAAGTGTGTATTAAGCCAGTGAGTCTGGTAGTACATTATTAAGTTTTCCTTTTGTGTATTTCCCATCATAAAAAGAGGTTGAATCTATTTTGCCAGCAAATTTTCTGAACATTAAGACTGATCTTCCCCGTCCTCTGAGGTCCCTCCTGTTTACTGTAAATGCACTCCCCTTTCACCACAAAATATTTTCTATGAGGGCACAATTAATTAGCCCTCTCTGTTGCATAAAAATGTAGCCTTGTTCTGGTGCATTCATAAAAAGAAAAGGGATTACAATTTTCCTCCTTGGACAAGTGATTGATCAAAGACCTGAAGAATTTGTTCCCATGTGGCAAATGCAACCATCCATCTAAAATAAAAGCAATTTCCTCATTTATGGGAATAAGAATAAGAATCTGTTCCCTTTGTCAAAGGATCGCACTATTCCACATATTTTGCGTCATGGGCTCAGGCATAAAACCTGTTTCTATCATGAGAATTTGGGGAATACTTGATGTTTTTCATCTATTTATGCAAACATATGTTTTCTGAATAGTGTTCTGACAGATCAACTGTTCATCTCTGAACATACCTAGGGAATTTCATATCAGGCGTTAAGAATTAAATTGTCTTCTGGAGATGATTTTTATCAAGCAGATACATTTTTAACTAAGTGTTTAATTAGTCATTTATTGTAAAACGGAGCCCAACGTGTCTCACAAAATCCAAGATTCTGTCAGACTATGGTCATGCCTACATAACACCCAATGAGAGAAAAGCATTAGTTCAATGTTTTTGACCTTGGCGTGCTTAACAACCAGCCTGTACTTTGACACTGGCCATCTCAACCAAATTTGTATTTGAACCAGAACTGTTGGGATACAGTTTACCTTAAAGCCACCAGTCTATTGTAGCTGCTTAAGCCATGAGCCTGCTTTCTAAGGAGAGTACTGCTTAATTGAATTAATTCATTTAGTAATTATTTATTGAGGGTCAGCCATGTGCCACGATCTTTTCTAGGCATGGAGGACACAGCAGTGTACAAGAGGTCAAGAGGTCATGTTCTAGAAGATAAAATTCATTCATTCAGTAGACATTTTCTGAGTATCTAAGTGTGAGGACTTATACAGAATATCTTAGTGTGTTCAGGCTGGTATAACAAAATGTCATGAATTGGGTGGCTTATAAACAACAGAAATTTATTTCTCACAGTACTGGAGGCTGCAAAGTCCAAGATCAAGGTGCCGGCAGATTGAGTGTCTGATGAGAGTTCATTTTCTGATTCATAGGTAGCCATCTTTTTGCTGTGTTCTTGCATGGCCAAAGGAGTGAGAGATCTCTCTGAAGCATCGCATAAAAGGGCAGTAAAATCCTATTCATGAGGGCTCCACCCTCATGACCTAATCACCTCCAATGGCCCCACCTCCTGATATCATCACCTTAAGGGTTAGGTTTCAACATGAATTTTGTGGGGATACATTCAGACCATAGCACAGGGCAATAGGCATAGAGCAATAAAAGCTCTTGCCTCTGATGAGCTTCTAATTTACGGAGAAGAGAAGGAAGAAATTACATATTAACAAGACAGTATAACAGAGGTGCATGTGTAGGTGCTGTAAGAGCATAGACCTGGAGGGACCGAACCCAGGCACAGATGAGGAGAGGCATCAGAGAATGCAGGTGGGCAGCCCAAGGGTCCTGCCTTACTTGCCCTTCAATTTCTATCATTCCTCTAAATTCTATGCCTTCCTTCATTACCTTCCTGTCCCACACCACTGCCCTTGAACTCGAAATCTCCTAATTGGGCTCTAGTAATCCATAGAATCTATGAGAAGCTATGACACTTTCAGCAGAAGGAGAAGTGATCCTTAAATGTTCAAATCCCTCTTTAGTGACAAGAAAGAACAAAACATTTACTTATTACTGAAATACATGCTGATCTGAATTGGGGGGAGGAAATGTGACATTGCTTTAGTGTACCTTTAACATCAGAAATGCAGATGACCTTTCCTTTCATCTTGCATTGGTTTTCTGAAATCTCTTCCAAGGACCTATGAATCATTGTCTTCTTTTTCATGCTTCTTTCCAATCACCCTGTTCTTTTCATTAAATAAGATTGTTTTATCTTTTGAATCAAAAGCATTTCCTTCCCTTGAAAACCACGCGTTAGGTATGATTATGGACAATTGTCAATAAAACAACATGTGAATTAGATGATTGTTTTATTTTTTTCCATGATGATGCTTAAAAAAACAATAATGTGAGATAAATTCAGATGTGTTATTTGAGATACACATGACTTACCAATATTTTGTCAATAATTTGAGATTAAACTGTTAGTCTTGTAGCAGTTGCATCAGCTGAAAATGTGCCCGTTACTATCTCATTATTCATTTTTTTATTATTTTTTAATTGACAGATAAAATTGCATGTATGTATCATGCACACACAATGTTTTGAACTATACATTCATTGTGGAATGACTAACTCTAGCTAATTAACAAATGCATGACCTTAACATAGTTATTTCTGTGGTGAGAACACTTAACATCACTCTCTCAGCATTTTCAAGAATACAATATACTGTTATTAACTATAGTTATCATGCTGTCCAGCAGATCTCTTGAACTTATTCCTATTTTGTAACTGAATTTTTCTGAAATTTTGTATCTTATAACCAACATCTCCCCAACGTCCCCCCACCAAGCCCCTGGTAACCACCATTCTACTCTCTAGTTCTACGAGATCTACTTTTTTAGACACCACATGAATGAGAGATCAGTATTTGTCCTTCTGTGCCTGACTCCTTTCACTTAACATAATGTCCTCCAGTTTCATCCATATTATCACAAATGTAAGGATTTCCTTTATTTTTATGGCTGAATCATATTCCATTGTGTATATATAGTACTACTACTACTTTGTTCATTTATCTGTTGATAGACACTTAGGTTGATTCTATGTCTTGGCTATTGTGAATAGTGCTGCAATAAACAAGGGAGTGCACATAGCTCTCTGACATGCTGATTTTATTTCCTTGGGATATATACCCAGTAGTGGGATTGATGGATTGCATGGTAGTTCTGTTTTTAATATATTGAAGAACCTCTACACTCTTTTCCATAATGGCTATACTAATTTACATTCCCACCAACAGTGTGGAAGGATTTCCTTTTCTCCACATTCTTTCCAACACTTGTTATCTTTCAACTTTTTGATAATAATCATTTTAATAAGTGTGAGGTTATATCTCATTGTGGTTTTAATTTGCATTTCCCTAATAACTAGTGAGGTTGAGCATTTTTTCCATATACCCGTTGGCCATTTGAATGTCTTCTTTTGAGAAATGTCTGTTCATATCCTTTACCCATTCTTTAATTTTTTTTTTTTTGTGGTTGTTGTTATTGAAGTGTTTGAATTCCTTATATACTTTGGATATTAACCCCCTGTCAGATGTATAGTTTGAAAATATTTTCTCCCATTCTGTAGGTTGTCTCTTCACTCAGTCGATTGTTTTCTCTGCTGAGCAGAAGCTTTTTGGTTTAACTTAATCCCATTTGTCTATTTTTGCTTTTGTCACCAGTGCTTTGTCTAGACCAATGTCATGGAGCTTTTCCCTTACATTTCCTTCTAGCAATTTCATAGTTTTGGGTCTTATGTTTAAGTCTTTAATCCATTTTGAGTTGATTTCTATATAGGTGTGAGATAGGGGTCTACTTTTATTCTTCTGTATATGGATATACAGTTTTCCCAACACAATTTATTGAAGAGATTGTCCTTTTCACAGTATGTGTTCTTGGCACTTCCATTGAAAATCTGTTGGCTAGAAATGCAGGGGGTTATATCTGGGCTCTCTATTGTGTTTCATCCGTCTATGTGTCTGTTTTTATGTCAGCACCATGTTTCATTATTCGCAATTTAAGCATTGTCTTTTTGGAGTTTGTTACTCTCATTTTCCCATGGAACTGAAATATCAAATAACATTTGTTAAATCATTTTGGCACTAACTCCATTAACTTGTAAAAGTAAAATCAAGTGCTTTTAATATTATTAATTCCTTGTTTTTAATCACGTATTTGGGGGAGAATGTTAAACCCTTCCAGAGACTGGAGTAGTACTTTTTGACCTTTTTTTTTTTTTTTTTTTTTTTTTAAGGGGTGATTTGCAGCAGGGATATACTCATTTAACATTGCTGATTGTACTTTTAATCTTGCTTCTACCCTGAGAATAGTTTATTTAGTTTTGAAACTGTAGCCTTTAAAATGAAATAAGTTTTCACAGAGGTGTCTGGAAGCAAGAAAAAGTCTGCCTTGGCTGTAATCTCACATAAACAGAGGCATACACAAATTCAGAGGTGGACATTTTGCCAAATTGAACACTGTGTAGAAGCCCATTGGCTGAACATCTGCAAAGAGCAAAGATTGCCTCAGGCTGACCCCCACATCCAGTACTTCCTTGTAATTTCTGTTAACTCCAGGCTCCAGTAGAATCAAATGTCGATGGTAGATAAGTGATACATATAGTTGGACACAACCGAAGTGCTCTCTATATTCAGAAATACATAACATGTTAGAGCCTGTAAGAATTAGATCTTCTAATAGTCCTATCATTTTGCAGGTGGAAAAACTGAATGTAGAAGTGATAAAGTTACTTTTCTAAGGTCACAGATAGGGTTACAATGAAGCATCTTTATGCCACGGTGCTTTAACTCTAATCTGGCTACCAGACTTCCTCCATCCATCCCCCAGATACCAAAAAAGAAAAACACGTTGATGGTCATTTCTTCAAGGTTTTTAAGAAATGTTTCCAAGAAATCTAACCCTGATTAATACTTTTCCTCCTTTAAAATTTGTCTCTTTTTTTCTTTTTTCCATAAATCATCTAAGTAATTTGTACTTTGATGCATACTACTGACTTTATCATATCAGTTGCCTAATCATTTACTATTTAGAGGTACAAGTGATTGTAAAAAGCAAGTTCAATGTAGACTATTGTTTTAGTACCAAGAGGTACTTTCTTTAACTTACCATCCTCCTAGTCAGTTTTTAGAAAAGAACATGTATTTTTACAACCTGGGAAAAGATTATACTCATTGGAGTGACCTAAAAATTTTGTTTCTGAGTTTCAGTGTTTTATTTTTTTAAATCAGTATAAAATAATTAACCTTTTAATCTTGGTATTCCAACTGTTTGCTTAAATCCCAAGTCACCACTAATTATTTCTAAGAAGAACATTTTTATATACATTTATAAGAACATTTTTATATACATTTATTTTTCAAAAAGCCCAAGGAAAGATTTGTAATATCTTTCAATTCTATTTTTCCATAAATTTTTGGAAGTAGTCTCGTAAATTCTAAGAGGTGGCAACTATTTCATAAGTATTTTGTCTTTAATTTTAGGTTTACTGAGGTATGCTCAACTTAACTCTTACCAAATTTGGGGGTCATATTTATGATTTTGATCTATTTACCTTTTTCCTTTCATCAAACAATAAAAGTCTTGCTGATTAATCAATCAGCTGACAAGAAAACACCATGGTAATGCTAATTTTGTTTTAAAACGGATGTAAAAATCTAATGGGAAGAAAAGTAGCATTAAGTAAAATATTGGGTTTTTCTCACTGGCCTCTTTTGACTTTTACATCTTCACCATTTTCATACCTATATTCTACCTTAAAAAGTTATGCATTGAGATCATTCCACTAACATCTTTAAAATTAATTCTTGATATATTTTGTTAGTAAAATTAAACTGGAGTCTTTTTTACAGTAACTTTATAGTATTGGGGGGACATATATCATTAACCAGAAATTACTGAAGTCTATGAAAAATTTTAAAAGAAAAAATTATTTCATGGGTGATTTGTTTAACTTCTTCCATAAAAAATCTTGTTTAATGATACTTTAAGGTATTATTATAGGTTATGCAGTTTTACATTGCATACTTTAAAGTTATGCAGATTTTTAAAAAAGAAAAATATATATGAATAATTTTTACTTTAGATAAAAAAGAATAAAAAAAGAAGTTGGAGTGTTTTTGTTTCTTATTACTGCTTAAGGTTACAGAGAGACTTTTTAAATCAACAATAGGACAAAAGTTGAATTAACAAAATTTAATATATATATCTTACATGTTTTTTCTGATTAGGATAATAAAACATGCTAATGGTACATTTTTTAAAAAATACAGTGTACAGGTTTTAAACAACATAAATCTATAGCTCTACCAAAAGATAACCATTTAAGTTAATAGTATTTCCTGCTGGGGTTTTGTTTTTGTTTTTTATATGTATACATGTATACATGTATACATATGTATATGTGTTTGGTATGCACATGCATGTATATGTATTAATAATATCTAAAAGCGTTTTATCCTGATTGTTACAGCAACTTAACAGAATTCCTTTGAATCCATATTTGCTGGCCTGGGTATTGTCAATATCCACCTGCAGACCTTAAACTGAAAGGCAAACACCTAAAAAATTTTTAGTCTTTGTCATGTCTTTATTCAAATGAAGCTCTCTTTTAAACAGGGAGAAAATATTCACTTGCTTCTACTGGTGAGTTATCTTCGGTATGGGAGTCTCAGTTTTTTTTTCTGAGCCATGTAAACAACCTGCAAATTTTGTCTTGCTAGAAGCAGAACACAAAAGATTATATATAATCCCCAGGGCATTCTGTTCCCAGTGTTCTTCCATTGCTTTTCTGGCTAGCTTTTCATCGCGTTCCCTATTGTGCAAGCTGAATTGCAATCCTGGGAACTGTATACTCTTTAATGGATATAGAGTGAGAAGGCATGGGAAACAAGAAACAGCTTTACTGCCTCTGGAGTCCACTACCATGGAACAGGGAGTGATGGATAGCCTTGCTGGGCAGAAACCTAGGGGCCATATCTCTGATATAGGGGCATATGGTGGATGTTTTCTAGAAATATCCTCCTGCTTCTCTCTGGTCAAGTTAATATTTTAGAAGTTTAGACATGATAGTCAGTCACTTAATATTTCTCAATTTAGCCAGCTGCCCTAAACTTAGGGAAAGTTCAACACAGTTACTAAGAAATGTTTGATTGGTTCCCCTAATTTCAATGCTGTTGTAAGTTGACATCCTTTTTGATTTTCTTGGAAGTTTCCATGAATCATGTGTAGCTGGATAGCACCCATTGTACCCCAGAAATCACCTCAGTTAAATTTTAATCAGAAATTAAAATATTTCTGTCAGTTCTCTGAGGTGAATACTTGCCTAATGCTCTGAAAAATATAAAGTACTACTCTCAACATACCAATTATAAATAGAATGGTATTGGCATTCAAAGTAGCCATTGTCATCACAGCATTAACTGCTGGGTGCTTCAACCAAATGTTCACAACGTAATCGGATGTTTTGATAAACTGCCATACTCAGGGTTACCAAGCGCATGTCCTCTAACTCTACTTGAGTACCTTTGGTTCATACAGCTTTAGGTCATTTTCATTAAGAAACTCTTATTGGTCAGTTCCTCTATAGAAGAAAACACTATGCTAACTATGGGTTGGATAAGAGAACAACAAAGCATGGACTATACATATCCCAGAAGAAACACATACACACTCAAGTACACAATACACAATGCTGACTGGAAAGAGACGGGGGAGATCCAAAGGAAATAAAATCAGTGTGTCAAAGAGATACGTGCACTCCCATGTCTATTGCAGCAGCATTTACAGTAGCTAAGATTTCATTAACAGATTAATGTATTTTTTAAGTGCGGTATATACTCACAATGGAATACTAGTCAGCCTTTAAAAAAAAGGAACTCCTGTCGTACATGATAATATGGTTGAACCTGGAGGACATTATGTTAAGTGAAATAAGCCAGGCATGGAAAGACAAATACCACACAATCTCACTTGTATGTGGAATCTAAAAAAGTTGAACTAATGGAAATATAGACTAGAATGGTGGTTACCAGAGGCTGGGGGTGGGGCTGGGAACGCGGAGGTGGTTGAGAAGATGTTGGTAAAAAAACGCAACTTTCAGTTAGTTAGGATGAGTAAGTTCAAGAGATTTACGTATTGTACAACATGGTGATCATAATTAATAACAAAAATGTATTGTATTCTTGAAAATAACTGAAAGAGTACATTTTAAGTGTACTCACCACAAAAATGATAAGTATGTGTGGTAATGCAAATGTTACTTAGCTTTATTTAAAAACGTGTTATAAACTATAAATAAATAATGAAAAAAAATAAAGAGAGAGGAGGATAAATTAAGAAAATGTATACCCTGGTGGTTAAGAGAGATGGCTCTGAACTTACATTTCTTGAATTTCAATCTTTGAGAAACTTACTTTTTCTGAAACATTCCTTAAGCAAAAACAAAAAGTAGAAAAGGAAGGACAACGTTTAATTACAACAAATATGAGAAAGGAGTCAGACTTCCGAAATATCAGTAAAACAAAACTAAATAAAATAAAAACACAAGCAAGTATTTAAAGGAAAAAAATGGAAATTCTTAAGTTACCTAGTTTACATGGTGTTTTCATTCTGTTCATGGTGGAAATAGCAGATTTCCCATTTGATTTTCATATTTTTAGAGGTTATGATAAATCTCTGGTTAGCTCACTTGGTTAGAGCATGGTGCTGATAACACCAAGGTCAAGGGTTTATATCCCTGTCTGGACAACCACCAAAAAGAAAAAAACAAAAACTTATAATGTGGTCAAAATCAGGTTTAAGGTTGTTTTGTTAGCAAATTTGGGTACTGAAGAAATATCCAAGGTTTTCTATTTCGGAGAAATAGACAGAAGTAGGCAGTGTAATTCTGTGATTTCTAGATTATTTTGAAGTGCAAAGTATTTTTTTTTTTCCTTCTGACTATGGTATGTGAAGTAATTAGTCATATTGGAAGCAGGGCTGGAGTGTCAATTTTCACTTCTACACCTTTCAATACCTGCTCATTTCAATTCATCTTTCCACCACCTCAGGGTCATCTTTCCAAATTCATCTGTTAATGCTAGTTCCCTCTGCAAAAACCCCACCTAACTCCACATAGTGCACACAGGAAAGTCAAAAGCTCCTTAGCTAGATACTAATCAAAATCCGTCTATAAAATACTTTACCTTGGTCATCTCTTGGTACCTTCTGACTTTTCTTGTTTTCTATTAGTGCCAACTCCTATCACTCCACTAACATTGATCTTGCTAAGGTCACGATGATGTTTATTTGTAAAGTCCAATAACTTGTTTCCTGTCTGTATTTTATAAGACTCTTACTGCACCCAACAGTATCATCATCCTTCACCCTTTAAACCTTTTGTTCCCATGATTTCCCCGATTCCAGTTTCCTGGCTTTCCTTTTAGCTATCTGTTTTTTTATTTGGTCTCAGTCACAGAATTTCTTTCTTTTTCTTCTTCCACCAGTTGCTTTTTTATATCGTTATTTCCCAGGTTCCACTCTCTAACACTTCTCATTTCATTCTACGTATTCTCCCTGAGTGATCTTATCCTTTCTCATGGTTTCTCACAGTTCATGTTAGTGATCCCAAATCGAAGTGTCTAGTCCAGTCTCCAATCACCAATAATATTCCTACGTGGAGGCTGCACAAGCACCCCATAAATTCTAACTCGACTGAATACTCATCCCCACCTTCAAATCCCATTCTTTTTAGTATCGAGCTCACCTGGCAGCATCCATCCAGTCACCCAACTAGAACCGTGGAACTCAGCCTTTCCACTCCCAATCTCTATCCTTCATTCCTTATCAGTTGCAAGTCCTGATAGTTTTTCCTCCCTCAATATTTCTCAAATCCATTCCCTTTTCCTATCTCTACCTACTGCCCTAGTCCAGACACCCATCATCTTTTTTTTCACTCTTTCTCTTTTCTCTACTCTCACCTTCCTTAATCCCATTCTCCTAAAAGCTCCTCCCATCCAAATTAATCCATATAAAATACAGATCTCACGATGTCACTTTCTACTCTGTATAGAAGAACTAGACTTCCTTGGAGACAATTCTTTACTTATATTTACTATGTAAGATGTAGAGTTTTGTTTGAAAGTCTTTTGATCAATAGAAAAGGTCCAGCTTACCTGATATATTTCACAAATATCTCTAAGTACCCCCCAGCCTCGTCTCTGGCCATACCAGGTGTGGAATATTCTCCTGGAAATTTGGCTTCCACCAGCCTAAAGTTGCTAGAGTTCACTGTACACAGCATTTGATACCTTTCCATTGTGTCTTGATTTGTTCTACCCCATTCCTCTGGAGTACCTTCTTTGTCATTCAGTGGTACCGAGCCCTATGCTTGGCTTGGCTATCTCTTAGTCATTTATTAACTCTTAGCCCAGCCTCATTTCAAGAAGTTTTCCCTGACCCTCCTCACCAGGCTGTGATATATACATTCTTATTCAGTATCTGCATAGTGCTCTGCCATGCCTTTTTAATAATTTTCTCATAATTGTATTAAATTTATTACATGGCAGATTTTCTCATTAGCCTATGAGTAGATTCACTGTATACACAGAACACAATACACTGTGTGCTTTTCAGACATGTCCAATAAATATTTATTGAACCAAGTTCTAGCAATACTAAACTCTTCACTCTTTCATGATCATTACCTAAACTCTTGTCCTCAAGGCCTTGACTTAGACGTTTCCCTTTGACCTCTGCTCTCTTCACCACCAGGGCGCTCAGCTCAGCCCTTAGAGCTCCCCCTGCAACTGCAGGCCTTATTCTCTATCCTACGGCCACCCACACTTTTCACCTGCTCTATGATAGTACTTTCTGCTGTATGACAAAATTAGGGTTTAGTGTATGTGCCTTTCAATTAGGGGTATGCATATTTTTACATCAGGACCATGTTTTAATCAACCCCTGATCCACACCACTAAGAAAAATGCCAGAAATACAGTAAATATGTGGTCAGTGAAGGGTGAGTACACTAGCAAGATGGCTTTGACATAAAAAAAAAAAAAAATGGATTAAAGGTTAAGTAGTAGAAAACTCCTAGAATCAATTCTGGTACTAATTCTAATAATTTTAAGAAGAGAAAGTATTATAATCCCTATTTGGCTATCAGCTGAAGTTATTTTCTTTGAAGTAAAATTTAAAGTGTGAACAGAAGTTTAACTTCACTGTTTTTCCAATTTTACTATGAATAATATGTATTAGCATTAATGATAAATGCATAGCACAGATTGTATCAAACTGAATGACTCAAAATTGCATTTCTTTACATGACTTTGCCTGTGTTATCCACAAATTTTTATGTATAACCTATAAATTATTTACCAAATCTCTTATTTTCATTTCAAAACATTGCTCTGGGATCCTAACGCCACAATTTCTTACAGCATTTTTCATCATTAAGATATTGGCTTGACCAATTCAAAGTGTGAAATAGGGAAAGCTTGGTTTTTGATATTCCCAGTCATCCCACATTGCACTTGTGCTTTCCTCAGATGGCTTATGAGTCAAGTAACATGACTGCATTATGTCATTCTTTTCAAATTTATTTATTCATTTATTTATTTAGATTGAGAGATGAAATTATTTGTATTTATCATTTACACTTGTGGTGCCTTGATACACTGTGGAATGGTTAAATATAGCTAGTTAACCTATGTATCACCTCACATAATTATCATTTTTATGGTGAGAACACTTGGCATTCACTCTTCCAGCATTTGTCAAGAGTACAATATATGATCATTAACTATAGTCACCATGCTATACCATAGATTTTTTGAGATTATTCCAATTATTTTATCCTTTGACCAGCATTTCCCCAACTCCCACCCCGCTCAACTGCCCCAGCTTCTCATAACCACTATTCTACTCACTAGTTCTATGAGATCAACTTTTTAGATTCCTCATTATAAGTGAGATCATGCAGTATTTTTCTTTCTTTGCCTGACTTATTTGACTTAACATAATGTCCTCCAAGTTCATCCATGTTGTCACAAATGACAGGATTTCTTTCTTTTTTTGTGGCTAAATAGTATTCCACTGTGTATATATACCACATTTTCTTTATCCATTCATCTGTTGATGAACACTTTGGTTAATTCCACATTTTCGCCATTATGAATAATGCTACAATAAACACTGGGAGGGCAGATAGCTATTTGACATATTGATTTTATTTCCTTTGGATGTATAAACAGTAGTGAGATTGCTGAATCATATGGTAGTTGTATTTTTAATTTTTTGAGTAGCCTCCATACGGTTTTCCATAATGGCTGTCCTAATTTACATTCCCACCAACCGTGCAAAAGTGTTCCCTTCTCTTCGCATCCTCACCAACACTAGTTATCCTTTAACTTTTTGACAATAATAATTCTAACTGGACTGAATTGATATCTCCTTGTGGTTTTAATTTGCATTTCACTGCTGATTAGTGATGTTGAGCATTTTTTCATGTACCTGTTGGCCATTTGTTATGTCTTCTTTTGAGAAATACAGCTCCTTGCTCCGTTTTTTAATTGGATTATCATTTTTTTCATCATTATGTTGTTTGAGTTTCTTATATATTTTGGATATTAACCCCTTATCAGATGTATAGTTTGCAAATATTTTCTCTCATTCTGCAGGTTGTCTCTTCACTCTATTGATTATTTTCCTTGCTGGGCAGAAGATTTTTAGTTTGTTATAATCCCATTTGTTTGTTTTTGCTTTTGTTGCCCCTGCTTTTGAGGTCATATCCAAAAAATAATTTTGTCATTTTTAACATAAATCTATTTCAATTACAAAATTCTCACTGCATATGCCTTAAGTGGAATAGTCCTATTTTTCTCCATTATTTATGATTTTAGTATTCACTAAGCTGTTGCAGCTTCCTTAATCAGGCACCAAAAATTGCAGGATACCAGCTAAAGAAGTAAAGACCAAGCAACATGGCTGCATTATGGGGGCACCAATTCTTTTTTAAAACCAAAAACAAGATTATTCATTTTGTTGGCCTCCAGTATCTCTTTAAATAAACAATGTAAGTTCAATATAATAAACTTCTAGTCTTTATGTTTCTTAGAAGTTTATTTTTATTTATTTATTTTTACTTTTTATTTTTTTAAATTTTAATTTATCAATATACAATGCACTTGATTTTCATGTCCCATTACCAATTCCTCTTTCCAACCTCCCTCTCCCCCCTACCCCCATCAACATCATATCTGTTCACTTGTCTTAACAAGTTCAAGGAATTGTTGCAGTTTATTTTGACAATTGCCTATGATGTTTCTACATTTCTTTTCCTCCTAAGAATGTATTTTTTCATTTTTTCCATCTCCTACACCATATCATTATATCATTTTTGGTATTCTTATTAGGTATTGACTAATTATAATTAGTTTAGTGTATAATAAAGTCAAAATATGTATTATTTACCTTAAAGAAGCATTCACTGATAATCTGATTTCAGAGTTAAATTATATGAAATATGTAACTCTCATGGCATAAATTGTTATAATTCTTAAAGATCCACATTTAAAAATGTTAACCTACTTTCATTAATCAGTATGACAAGCTAGGGAGAAAGCTAGCCTGGCTGAGATCTAAGAAAATTCACAATTTTCAGGACTACTACCCATTTATTTGGGGGGTACCACTCAGGGCATTTATTTATGTATATGCACTCTACGTTTATGTGTAATAATACAAAATTCAGAGATGCCAAGTAGGAGGATAAATTACTAAGCTATTAAAGCAAAATCAGATCAGATTATACACTGAAAATTTCTTTCCTCTGTGCGTATTTTATCTTTCAATCTTATCATAAACTGGGCTTTCAATTTTCAAGTCTTTTGTTGCAGTTCAAATAAAACAGATTTTCTTAAGAGAAGTAGCAGAATTGAACACGTGATGCTTCTGATGGCTATAAGTGATACTATTATGCAAAGTTTACAGGAAACGGTCATTAAGCATGAAGCTGGAAATAGTTCAATGTGTCTTCCCTATTCATCTGTTTGCCTAATTAAATCCTATGTGTAACAAAGTGCTTAGAAAATGTAATTGCTTGTGGAAGATATTCCTCTCTGAACAAAGCTCACAAACTGGACTCAAGTTAGATGTTAAGTTCAATCAATGTGCAGGGAGAGGAGGTCCTCTTGCTATTTTATCAATGCCAGAATACACATACAAAATAGCATTTTGGTTGGAATATGTCATTTCAGGAACTGAAATAAGTGGCAACAATGTTGGGGAGAGGGGGATTCCTCTGCCATTGCTTTCCAGCAGTGCTACATTCCACCGGAAATTGCACTTTTGGTGTGTGCACACAACACTCACAGTTTAAAGGAATTGTGCACATCCCTGGCTAAATCACATTCTAATTAATCCACTTCACATTTGTGAATGAGAAATTTTCAAAAGACTGAAATTGTTTTCTCTTTCCATTAGAGATTGTTGGAATTTTCTCTCCTTTTCATAGATGTAGCTAAGGAATTACTTAATTGCTGACGTTAGAAGATATGCTCTTAGGTGAATTAATTAGTTTCTGTTTTAAAAAGCACTTTATGTTTTTTGTCTTGCAGGCACTTTTCATGTTTGTCTTCTAAATACATGTGCCCTGGTGTTCCTGCTGTCATGAGCACCTTGCTGGCTAACATAAATGCTTTCTATGCTCACACTTCAGTTTCAACAAATGTGCAAGTTTCTGCCTCAGATAGATTTGCTGCTACCAACTTCGGTGTAAGTATAATGTTTTGAATTTTAAAATTCCTAGTAGCTTATGGGAGTTACATTTTCAAGGGGTTTGGGACTCAAGATATTCTTGAAATCTTATTGTAGAAGGGACATGTTAGGGAATATCTCAGTATAAGGAGTGACAATTCAAAGTTCATTTGAAACATTTTCAGTGAAATAACTTCATTTGACAGTCAATAGAAATGTTCACTATATTGAAAATCCATATTTGTAATGATTTTTTTCCTAGGGGGAACACATACATTTTGTAAGAGAATTCTGGGATTTTATAGGGAGTTTTCTGTGTATGAAAATTTGGGACTCACCATTTCAGAGTCACCATTTTTATATATGAGTGTGAGCGTAGCTGCCCTCTCTAGAGCTTTTTAGTACACATTTACACTTCCTGTTGGTGTCTACAGGTGCTGATGGATAATAGCACATCCTCTAAGTAAGAAATGATAGGTGTACAAAGAGCCTAAGAGAACTATCTGTACCTAATTAAGGCTTTCCACCTGAAGTATTCAAAGGCATCAAGAGCACATTGAAAAGTAGAAATGCAGAGATACTAAGGAGCCTCCGGAATTTGTCTGTTGCATCCAACACTGGAACTTATTTTCTACCAGTGCAATAAAATTGAAATTGGCAAGACTGGAAATGGGATGTAAATTAAGAGTAATCTCAGTAAAGTGGTAAGAGTCTAAACTAAGACAGAATTAACAGAGAAGAAGAAGAAAGGATAGATTCTGGAGATTTTCAGGGTATAAAATCAACAGCACTTAGTGTCTCTGGGGACATGGACAGTGAGAGAAGAAGAAAGGTGTCTAGAAAGATCCCCAGGTTTCTGGCCAGAGCAAGTGGGTAGGCAGTGCTGCTCAATAACCCGGTGACACAAATATTTTTATTCTTTTTTTTTTTTATCTAAAATCCATTGTAGGAAATTGATTTTCATGACACCATAGTTATTATTATTATTGTTATTTTACTATTTTTTCAATTTAGTTCATGAATAGATTTTTGTTTTTGAGTATGTTGTTATAAATCAAATTTTGGGGGCTATGTGTCACAGAATAGAAACAACTGAAACACAGCAAAAAAAAAAAAGTGAGAAGCCAGTAGGAAAAATACATGCTGCTGTGCTTACTTTTTCTGTCCTTTTCATCTAAAAGAGAGAGTGCATACGAGGTACATGAGGTGAGTTGAAATGAATCAAAAAAAAAAAAAAAAGAATTGCTATTTAATAACATAAAATAGCAATTAAAATCATAAAAGGGGAGGAACTGAATTTTTATTCAAATTTGGCAAGTCAGTTTAGTCATCCAAACCTCAATTTCTCAATCCGCTCAGTGAAGATACTAATTCTCTCTCTAACATGTTTCTCAAATTCAAAATGAAGATCGAATGAAATGAAAGATGGTTAGCCAGTTTGTAAAAGCTGAAAGTGCCGAAATTATATAACATATGAGGATTTTGTTTCTCTTGCCCTACTTGCAGTAAAACCAGAACACCCTCAACTACTTTTGTTAGGTAAATTGACTCTTGCTGTGGCGAGGACCAGAGAACGTTCCCTAGCCAGTTCAACAAAATACTGTTATGACCAAATACTAGATCATACAACTGTTTTGTTATAAAAATCCCATCTTGGTAACAGTACTCATCGTCTTGGGATTTTACCTGTAACATAAAGCATTCTGTGTTGTAAAATTGTTTTGCTTCTAATATTCTGCCTGTGTACATTATGGGGAAAAAAGCCAACCTTGTGGAACGTGAGTCTTTCTCTCTGTGAGAAAGAAAATGTGTTTATATGATTAATATCCATCATAAAAGCTACCTGGAGGAAAATGAGATAACATTTTCCTTTACTCCATGCTGGCCCAAGGAAGAGAAAGCAGGTTGATTTCAATATATTTCAGTGATTCAGTGGCAACGTGGTTATAACAAACATTTTGTAATCAAATAACGTAGTTTAAGGTCAAAAATGTTTCTTCAAACTACATCTTGATAAATCGGTGATTTGGTATGTAAAATTGACTATATTTTTCTCTAACTATTAAAAAGAATGCTATTTACTGAGTCAAATATATCTGAGTAAAATATCTCCTACCTCCACTTTGGAGTCCCGAGTTTTTATTCACCTGACTACTGAAGGTGATTCTGTCACGTGGGACCCAGTGACAATTATATGATCTCTTCTTTATCTTTCTCAAAGGTGTAACTAGACATTCTGAGTCTCCAAAAGATGAAACAGTGGAAAAAACTTTCTTACCTATGACAACTGTAAAACAAATAAATCTTTAAGAAAAGAAAAACATTACTTTTACATGTTCAGATTTTTTTGTGTGTAAATGTTATTTCAAGTTGTGGTGTGGGTGAAAAATCCAAGAATAAGGTACAAAGGACAGAACCTTTAGGTGCAGAGAAGAGAGGCAAGCAAAGTTCACTGAGAAAAATGGTTAAAGAAATTACATAAAAGTGATAATAAAAATGTGATATAGGCGTGGTAAACTATTTTGGGAAAAGGGAAGTGTGTTAGCATTGTCAACTGTCACAGAAAGTTCAAGTACGATGGGGAAAGGAATGAGACCACAGGATGTAGCAAATAGAGGGTCATTGTTCAGGGACATCGTTGGGGTTGAAGCTTCATTTCATGGGGTTGTTCAGTGAATGGAATAGGTGAACAGTTGTATAAATTAGGATGTATTTATTCACTGAAATATAATGTAAACATTAAAATCAAATTTTTAAAAAAGAGTTTATATTAATTGAGCAATGTCCATGATATAATGATAAATGGGAAAAATGCTACAATTCTCTGCATATAATCTAATACAACATTAAAAGCAGATACACACACACACACACACACACACAGGTTTAGAAATAAGGCTGGAAGGAAATGTGCTAAAATACCAATGATGCAGCCACGTGGTGGTATTACAGCTGATATTCTGGTATTTTGTTGGTTCTGTTTCATATTCATCTTTATATTAAAATATGAAGCTTTTCTACATTAAATTTGTATTATTTTTTTAATAAAAATCTGAAAAGAAACAGTAAAAGTGGGTGAGGGAATAGACTATTTTTTCAAGGAACTTAGAAGGGAAAAAGAGAAATTGGGCAAGAATGCGGTTTTGCCATGTAAAAAGAGTTTTTATTTTTTATTTGTTTATTTTTTGATGACTGGCTTGGTACAGGATCCAAACGTGTGACCTTAATGTTATAAGGCTGCACTCTAACCAACTGACCTAGACGGCCAGCCCAAGATTTTATTTTTACTCTCTGGTTAGGTAGGGATTTTTTTATTATTTAATAAGATATATTTGAACATGTTTACAGACTATTAGGAAAGGAGCTGGTTGCATTAGTGTGTTTGCAAATTTATCAGATGGGAGACTAAATGATGTGCCAGTACCCCAGATGGGGAAGAAGGAATTGCAGTCAAGGAGGACAGAAGGACAGACTATTCTTTAGAATGAGAAAGGACAAGTTCTGCTTTGAAATTTTAGGAAAAGTGTGAGAGTCCTTGCTAAGCTTTTGATATAGGAGTGAAAAGTTGGGGGAGCTATACCCTTTTCCTTAATCTTTTCTATGGTTGTCTAAAAGGAAGGAAGACAGAGACAGGGGCAGAAAAATGTGGTAGGAACATCCTACATTGAGTTAACATTTCAAAGGGAAAGCCTCAGGTCCAAAATGTAGCTCTGAGAGTAGATCAATAAAAGTTGAAAATAAAATAGTGATATACTACAGTTACTTCATACCTGCTCATGAGAATTGATTGCTAAATTTTCAGGAATTTTGCAAGCTGATTGTTAAACACAGTCATCCATGAAATTGGACATATCATTGAGTGTTTACATCATGGAAATTGGCAAATGCTAAAAATCAAGGCTTTTTACTTCCAGAGTGTCAGTTTACCAGCACACCACTGAATATAAACGCTGTTTAAAGTTGAGATTAAATAGATACTGGATAAAATGTCTCCATGAGTATTGAATACACTTATGGGCAGATTAAGGGTTGAAAAGGAAGAAAACTCTATGAGATAGGGGGTCAATATTTTAATGTTGAAGATGTCTATGAGGAACTTTGTTTTGTTAAGACACAAATATCAAACAAATTATTGGTAAAACTGATGTTATCTAGCTCTATGTTTTGTTTCGTTTTTGCTGGGCATATACATCTTCTTTAACATAGTCAGTGCTAGGCAAAAACAAACATGCTAATAAATAGTCCTTTACCATTACATATGTTCTTTTATTTGTCCTCTTGTTCCTTCAGTACATATTTATGTGATACTTTATGTAAGCTACTATGCAGGTAATGGAAGTACTGAAAGATAAATGATATAATTTACTCTCTGTTGCTTAGATTCTAATGGAATAATCACATAAACATGTGTAAAAATAACCATAAATCACTCTCAAAATGTGGTAAGTGCCAAAGTTTATACTTACAAGTGCTATGAGATTAGAGAGAAACAAATGATTGATTCTCTTCAAGGACTTGTGGAAGCTTAACAAAGGATTAGGACTTTTAGGAATAAACATCATTTTCAAAGTCCAAAAGGAAAAGAAAAAATATTGTAGGCTTAGAAAGATATTTGAGTAAAGATTGGGGAACAAAACACTAAATAAGTTCCAAAAAAGTGTGTCTAAAGTAGCCTACCTACTGAGTAGGGTAGATAGTATAAAAGAGGGAAATCTAAAAGGTATCTGGGTCACCAGTTTGGCATTAGATTGTAGAGGGCCTTTGATGCTCACTAAGATATTTGGACTTTATTCTTAAGGCATGGGGTATAATCTGATAGAATTTCTGATTTAGAAAATCACTTTGTAGGAAATGTTGTTGAGGGGAAAGATACAATGCGTATAAGATTTGGTTCAGTTGTAGTAAAAGAAGCCATCTTAGCAACTTTAAGTAGAAAGAGATTTAACACGGGGAATTGGATGCTTATAATACTATCTGAAGGGCTGGAGGTGAGTCCCTCCAAAATATTTATTACAATATCATAGTGAAACTGATTTGCAAGAGAAACTGTAAGCTTTCTTACAATCAGGAAAGTAAGAAACCAGGAGATTGCCTCTATCGTCAGTGCAACTGTCTTTTCAAAACCACAAAGCTTGTAAAGAAGAGACTGGAAATCCAATGTCTCCCTAACTTTTAGCAGCACAAATAAGCCAATAAGCTGGAAATGAGACCCCATCTCATGTTTGCTTCTCTCTCCTTGATGATTACATTTCAAAGGGATGGCTCCCAAGTCTTTCAGGAAGATGTTTCTGGATTATAAAACTGTCTAGAGTCTTTCCAAAAGATTTACATATCAAAGGGGCAGAGAAAGAATTTACAATTACAAGTTTTCAAAGGAAAATGTTCTAAGAAAAGGGAGGCCAGGACCTTGAATGAGGAAGAAGACTATAAAGTCAGGCTGAAGGGACCTTAAGACTGTCTGGGCCAGTGAACTAGAACATGGGGTGCTTTTCAAGTTTTCCTGTGAAGGGACTCAAAATACGCTTTGAATTGATCAAATGTATTAATTAGTTTCTGATTGAGATTTTCATTATAGTTGCATTTTATATTTTATGGTGTCTTTGTTGGTATCAGTATTAATCTCAGATCATCAAGAAATGTAAGTATATTTCCAATATGTTCATACGATTAACATTAACTTAATTATCAAAAAATTATCAAAAAAGCCTATGCACTACTTCTATTTAAAATGTGTCTTTCTCAATAAATTGCTGTTTGGGGGGCAGGAAAAGAAGGTTACAATTTGCTAGTCCGGGTCAGAATAATTTTTATCTTATTCCTGCAAATTTTACAAAAACCTAAGATCACATGAATACACGGCTAGGACTCCTCTCAAGGATGCTAAAGCAGGTGAGAACTCCCAAAGCTTAAGCATTATTAGTTTCTGGTTAAATTCACCCCTGCTGTTGGGTCGAGACAGTGAGAAAAGAGGAATTAAAAAGAGAAGCTAAGGATAATGCAGAGGTTTTTGTACCCCTTCCTTGCAACAGCTTTTCCTTCCACAGTTCCCAGGATCCTGAGGAAAACTTCCTGGGAGTGCACTTGTGGGGCAGCAACTGTCATACTCCCTGACTCAAAATCTCCCTTCTGCCCATGGGACAAATCCACAATGGTTTTCACATTTTTAAATGCTGCAAAAAAATCAAAAAAGACTATTGTTTTGTGACACAAAAAAATTATATGAAAATCAAATTTCAGTGTTCATAAATAAAGTGTCATTGGAAAACAACCAAGCCCATTTGTTTACATATTATCTGTGGCAGCTATTGTGTTGCAGTGTCAGAGTTGAATATTTATATATGACAGCCCCTGCAAAGTCAAAAATATTTGCTCTCTAGCCCTTTACACATGATTTGCTGACCCCTGGTGTAATTATTCTGATCAACTAATTAAACCTAATTTTTTCATAACCGATAATTCTTAGCATCATTATTATTGATTTCCCTCCTACAGGACATATGTGGCCTTTACCAAATACAAAAAAACTGATAACGTTTCAGATATTGTCATGGGCCCCTCGGGGGAAACATTTTTTAATCACCCAGTCTTTTGTTATTCTTCATATCACACCCTGCAGGCAACAGGCCTCCTCTGCTCTTGCAAAGGCAGTCTCACTCCAGTTAAATAGAAATATGGTAAATAAAATTAAATTTCAAGCTGTCCTGCTGCTTAAAGAATCTCTATGAAAATACAATCAGCAACACGCGTTTAATTTCCCATCATCTGATATTGTTTGGGATTCAGTGACAACTAGCCGGCAGTTGTCTCTACAGTTTCTATTTTCCTTGAATGTAAATTTTCCAGCTGGTCGCTGAAGACCAGGTAGGGAGATCGAATGTGTGATCTGCGTTAGTCAGAATTCTGTTCAGCTGCCTAAAACAGAAACTCAATGAAATAAACAACTAAATAAGAATTTTTTTTTTTTATCCCCATGTAACCTAAGTCCAGGGATAAAGAATTCAGGGATACTGCACCTGCTCAGGATGTACATTTTTGCAGACAGGGTGTGGTGTGGGATGTGGGATTTCCTTCTAGCTTCCAGCTCCATCATCCTTACCATTTGTAGTGGATTGAATTATGTCCCCCCAAAGCTCACCGAAGCTTGAATTGTGTCCCCCAAGTTTCATGTATTAGAAACTTTTAAGCCCATTGTGACTGTTAAGAAGGTGAGAAATCCTATTATGGTAATTGAAAGGTGGGGCCTTGAAGAGGTGGTTGGATTGTAGGACCACACCCACACCATAGTGAATGGATTAAAAATGGTGGTCATGGGCATGGTTTGGAGGGCTTTAAAAGGGGAGCTCAAAGAGTCTCTCTGCTCCCTCTGCTTCCACCATCTTGCAATGTGAAACCACAGGATCACTGTCACCACCACCAGATGCACTTTGGACTTCCCAGTCTTAGAAACAGTAAGCAATAAGTTTTGTTTTCTTTATAAATCACCTAGTTTCATGTATTTTGTTATAAGCAACAGAAATGGACTAATACACCATTTCTTTAACTTTTCATCTTATGGAAATGAAATAAGGCAACTCTATCTTTTAGCACCTAAGTTTAAGGTCAGAAAAGGGGAGAAGCACAAAGAGCAAAAGGAAGAAAGCCTGAAAGGTGTACTTATCAAAGAATTCTATAGCAAACACTAATATAAGGAACACTATCTGCCAAGCACTCTGAGCATTCTTATCTTCCCAAATAATAATTTGTTGGTAATATGTAGCAGAGTTCATCTCTTTTATACTATTCTACATACATCTCCTTGGCCAAAACCATGCTACAGGGCCATCCCTGGAGGAAAAGAGGTCTGGGAGGATAAGCATTTCATATTGGGCACATTTGGCAAATGAGGTTCTATTAGTAAGGGACAGTGGAAGAATGGACATTGGGCAGACAACCAGCACAGTTTGCCTCAGTGGGTATAGGAAGACCAGTGATTTGGGCCATAGCATAGTTGATCAGAGTCACTTCAGCTGACTTGATGATTTGTACCAATCACAGACATCAGATAAAGCATCCAGAGACATGATGAATCATACTGTTTTTTACAATCATCTGAGTGATTAACTTTACTGTGGCCTCAACCGGTTATTATAGTGGCTCTTTTATTTTTTCATTTTGAGTGAGAGCCACCGACCCACATGGATGGGAGTTGGGAAGTTAATAAAGGACAGCATAGGTTGCTTCCTCTCCTGGGAATATATGGTGGAGAGTGGCAGAGAAACATCTATGACATTCAACAGCATTTTCCAGTAGCTTTGTTGGGATAGAGAGGCTTTACCTGCCTACCAAGATTGCAAACTTCTAGAAGGCATGGTTCATTTCTTCTACTCCTTTATAACCTCCGCAGGGGTTAACACAGAGGAGGTACTCAAGCTTTGTTCACTGACATGTAAATCTGAGGAAGGCAGTTTACTCAGAAAATAGGAGTTTCAACTTACGAACAACTCATCAACTACTGTTAATATTCAACTCACTTCATCAAGATCGGTGACTTCAAGGGATAAGAGTTATATACCCATAAATCCACCTCCTATGTGAAACTCTTGGGAAAAATTTCTATTTTTTTCAATGTTTTTCAAATTCCAATTTGGTGTTTACAGCATATTAATGTAGGCAGAGACCTCTTCCATCATTTAATCTTGTCTACTACCACCACCTTTCATCCCCATTTTCTTTTTTTTTTTTTTTTTTTTGATGAGAAAACTGAGACTCAGATTAGTGGCATGTCTACCAACAGGGTTTGCGTGTATGACTTTGATGTTTTTTTCCTTGTTTGTATTTAATCCACACAACTTCAACCTTATACTTAGAACTCTTTTTTTTCCCTACAATCTTCAAATATTTCTGTGAAGAGGACCGTCCAACACTGATACAGCATTAAAAGGAAGCAGCAGCAATTTTTTGGCCTGATTTTTATACAATTTTTAGCACTAAATTATAAACATACTTTGAAAGCATTTGATCCTTTAGGATTATAAAGTCCATATTTGCTTCCAAAAGGAAAATGCTTTCTGAAAATTATTTTTGACAAAAACAACAATTGTTCCCACTTCCATAGGTGGGAGAAGTTTAAAAACCTTTATTTTCTGGAGTAGTGTGGTGTGCAGCAGTAGAAAAAGGGGTGGTTTGCATGTTCTCTTGCTGATGCACTATATTGCTGTGAATCATTACACATAGAGAATAGTGGTAATCCATTTGTCTGAGCTCTTTCCACAGAATGCAACTTTCTCTCAATGATACATTTCTCATTCATCATAGAGAGGCAGTGTGACTTATTGGAAAGAGCATGGATTTGGTGTCAAAGAGACCTGAATTTGAACCACTAGTATGCCACATACTAGCTCTATGATCTTGGACAAGTCATTGACATTTCTGATACTTTCTTTCTGCAATATGGGGACAATAACTCATAGAATTGTTGTGAGGACTACATTTAGCATGACCATTTACTCCCACTCTTCTATTTTGTGTTTGCTTTGTACAGAGAGAAAAATTCATAAAACTACTGGACCAGTTGCATAACTCTTTAAGGATTGACCTGTCAAAGTATAGGGTATGTACAAAATTATTTGCCTAAAGGTAAATTCTTGTGTTTGGTCCAGATGATTTTTTGTCATATTGTAAAAATTACTCACTTTGTAGTGGAAAAGGAAAAATACTGATTTCGGGTCCTGTCATACTAGAAGTCATCCAGCACATCTTCGTTATTTAGGTATTTGCCTGACATAAGTCTACAGTGTTCGTGTGTGTGCGCGCAAGCGCGTGTGTGTGGTGTAGAGCTTTAATTTTATAATTTTTTTAATAGTCATCAGATTTAGTGAACCTCAACTAATCTATGAAGTAGACATGTGACCTAGTCCTCTTTTTGAAAGTTCACCCCTTGTTGCTGAAGTACTCTGCTGATATTTCCCCAGCATCTGAGATGCCTACTGGGATTTACTGGTTAATTTTCTCCTCTTTGATCAGTACAATGTGCTCTTTCAAAGCTGTCCAGAGTTCATTGTCAGCAATTCTATATTTCACCCCCAGGTGAAACACCTATACAAACATGCAGATATGTTCACATATTATGTGCATAAATATACACACATATAATTTTAGTTGCAAAGTATTTTGGTTTACACATTTTAGTTACAAAAAATCTATAGTCATAACTATATTCATTCTTTAACAATTTATCCTGAACATCTCCTCTTATTTGCACATGTGTATCTCTCCTGCATTCATTTCATATTTGTGGAAATTATATTAACAAATTTTGTCAAACTCACATTTATTGTTGGAACTGGAGCCAACATGAAACAAGAACTTCCATACCAGCCATTAAAAAAGATATTTGGCGGCAGGAAGGGCCTTGAGGCCACCTCATTCACCATCAGTGAGGCACCCCCAACTCTGCTCGACTTCACGAATATCTAGAAGTTGGCTGTGGTTTTCCTGACAACTCATTAGAAAGCCAATTTGAAAGCATGCTAACATGAGCATGTTCAATTTCTCAATGTTAAAATTGTTTCTTACTTCAACATTTTCATAATTATACCTTTCCTTTCCCTAAAAATTGTGAACATCTGTATTTTTAAATGATGGTTGTCACCAAATCTCACTAAACGAAACTTTTTGTTGAAATCTGCAGTACTTCAGGAGAGACTATACAGTAAAATCTTTTTTTCTTTTTCACATATATTTATTTATTTATTTAATCTATTCACTTATTTCCCAGTGCACATAGTTTATTTGGGAGGTGACCCCAGATGATAGCAATAAGCGAGTGGGGAATGAACCAAAGGGCAGAAGGAATACCTTTAAAAGTTTGTTTGCAACTAAAAGTAACTAAAGCATGTGTACAATTCCCAAGAGAATTTTTGGGGAAAAAATGTGCTTATTTTGACAAAATTGTAAAAATATTTTCAAATATATGTTGCCTTCCCTTCCTCTAGTAGCAAAACTATCTATGGACAAGGATTAATTACACAATAACATTGAAATAATGATATTGTTTTGCATGTTTTTATTCCATTGTGGGGATAAATAAAAATGTATGGCTTTCTAAGACTAAGAAGAGAATATTTCCAAACTGTTTATTTCTCATAATGTTCTGTGATAAAAATATTTTTTAAACACTTAAGGGATTTTTTAAAGTTCTATGCAGTTTACTTTCCATCTTCTTTCACAGAAAACTAGTTTTAGTTTATTTTCCCACTGGAGGTTTAATGCTGACAGCTTTATCCATTTTCTTTTTCCTAATTAACCAGGAAAACTTTCCTGCCAGCAATACCGAAAGACTGCAAGACCTCAAGTCAACTGTTGACCTGCTAACAAGCATCACCTTTTTTAGGATGAAGGTATCTCACTTTATTTCTGTTACTCTCTTGGTGTGACATAGATCACATTCATTTCCTGGTACAGTCTTGTTTTTCCCTTCCCTTGATCAGTATTGTTCAACTCCAGTGATTAAGTTTTGCTGTCTTCACCTGATCTAAATGAATCTTCTAATATAAGGTGTATTGAAGGAAGAATTATCCTAGACACTTAAGACAGTCTGATACATTTGGCTCAAATTTAGTTTTAAATTAAGTCCATTTTAAACAAAGCTCTCTAGAAAGTGGACATGGCACTTTTAAAAAAGTCCCAAAGTATGTTGAATGGAAATGGATTTCACTTCTCATTTTAATTTTAACTCGGATATTTTGCTGACTTTGTCCCCGTTGTGACAACTTCCGTTTTCAGCCCTGGCAATGTATACACAGGCATATATGTGATCACCTGATTCATTTGTATAATGGGCTATTGTATACCAAGCTATCCAGGCATTTCTTTTTAGATATACCTCTTCTAGCTTTAATAGCAAGTTCTCTATGGTCATAATTTTGGCCAGCAATGCAAGTAGTTTCCAAAAACTACTTGCTAGGCTAAGGGCTAAATATTTTTGCTCTTCGAAAAAAAGTATTATGATACTTATTCAGAAAGTTCTTGAACATGAAAAAAACAAAAAAGAAATAAGTAATTTTTTTCACTAAAAACACTAAAAATAGTATTTTATAATATAAGAGAGACAGAAAACATAACCATACTATATCAATGATAATTTAGATTAGTTAATTAAAATTCATTTGGTTTAAAATCAGTCTAAATTGGGTGCATAGGATAAACAGAATTTATCCCCATTCTGATCTACTAGTACTAGCTGCTAGGACAGTATGCATAGAATGAGAGTGAGACCTGACCATGGCTCAGCAGGAAAGTTGACTCAGATTGACAAGTGACATCTGCCAATGACATTGAGGGGTGAAGAATGGGGTAGGTAGTGACAGCACAGAGCTGCACATCTGCCACGCTTCAGTCACAAGCCTTGCAGCGCTTGGAACACACCATCTCCTCAAACTTGCAGCTCTGCCTCCCCAACCCGCACTAACAGCTGATGACTTTGCTTCCTATTGCACTGAAAAAATTGGAGCAAAGAGAGGAGAGAGTCCTCAAGCTCTGACCACATATCCCACGATCCACCCCATCTAGCAACTTACCTGCACCTGTGTCCACATAATCTTCCTTCTTTTTTATTACTATTAATGAGCCATCTACTCTCCTAGAAAAGACCATCTCTTCCACTTGTGCAGTTGATTTCATCTCCTCTTGTACACTAAAACACTGGCCCAGCCATCCCTCCCCACTCTCCTGAATTATCAGTTTCCACCTATCTACTGGATATTTCCCATCACCAAACATGCCTCTAACTTCCCAGTCTTAAAAACGCTGCTTGACTCCGCTTTTATAGCTACTACCCCCGTTTAGCAAATAGCGAAACTCCTCCACATAGTCATCTCTATGTTTTCTTTCTAATTTCTTTCCTCCCATTATCTTTTGGACAAATTCCCTCTTCCCATTATCTTTTTTCCCCCTCTTTACAGAGAGTAAAAATCACTCTTTTTATTGTACAATTCTGTTAGTTTTGACAAATGTACAGTTGTGTAACCACCACCGCAATAACATACAGAAAAGTTTCATAAGCCTACAAAATTCTCTTGAGCTAGTCAACCCCTCTCCCACCCCCTGACCACTAATCTGTTATCTGCCTATAGGTTTGTCTTTTCCAGAGCATCATGTAAATGAAATAATACATTATATAGCATAACACGTTGGAGATTCATTCATGTTGTGGAGTGTATCAAGAGTACACCTCTTTTTATTGCTGAGTAATAATTCTTTGCTATGTACATACTACAGGCTGTTCCTCCACTCACTAACTGACACATTTGGGTTGTTTCCAGTTTGAGATTGTTACAAATAAAACTGTTATAAATATGCACATACAGGTTTATGGTGTAAACATGTTTTCTCTTTCCTTGGGTAAAATCTCCAGCAGCATTGTATGAGAGTTCCAGTTGTTCTGTATCTCTTAGTGAAGCTCTTGGTATATCCCTATCTATTTTTGTAACAAGAGTGAACTCACGTCTTACTGTGGTCCTAATTTTATTTCTCTAAAAATTGGTAATGAGGAGCATCTTTTGGGGGGCTGATTTGCTATCTGCATATCTTTAGTGAAGACTATGTTGAAATTTTTAACCCATTTTCATTAGCTTGTTATCTTATTGTTTTTAATTTTTCTTAAATTGACAGATAAAATTTTATGTATTTATTGTGTACAACACTACATTTTGAAATATATATATATATACATTGCAAAATGGCTAAATGTAGCTAATTAGTGTATGTGTTACCTCACAAAGTTATCATTTTTGTGGTGCATTTAAAATGTACACTCAGCATTTTTCAAGAACACAATATTGCCCAGTTTTGAGAGTTCTTTTTGCATTCTGATTCAAGTCTCTTGTCAGATACATGATTCGTTAATATCTTCTTCTTGTTTGTGCCTCACCTTTTCATTCTCATAAGAGCATCTTTTGCACAGCAAAAGTTTTTAATTTTGATCTCCTTCATCAATTTTTCCATTTAAGGATAATTCTCTTGGCTAAACCAGATTCACAGAATTTTTTCTATGTTTCTTTTAAACTTTTCTTCTAAACATTTTATTTTATATGACATATTTAGGCTTATGCTTCACTTAGAGTAGGGAATTTTTTTTGTTATTTTTGTTTTAGGTTTTTGTGTTTTTGGTAATAAGGTTTGAAATATAGTCAAGGATAATTATTTGCATGTTTACATTCAGTAGTTCCAACTCTATTTATCAAAAAATATTTTTTTTCACTATTGAATTGCCTTTGTACCATTGGAGAAAAATCAATTCTCCATACAGATTTGGGTCTATTTCTGAACTTTCCATACTTTTCAATTGTCTATACTGCCACCACTGTGATACTGTCTTCATGATCACAGCCTTATAGCAAATCTTCAAATCAGAGATTGTGCATCCTCCACCTTTTCTTCTTTTTCAAAATTCTTCTTTTTTTTTTAGGTGATTTTAGTTCTTGATGAAATTTTGATTGAGATTTCATTAAATCTGTAGATCAATCTGGAGAGAATTGACATTTTAAAAATATTAAATCTTCAAATCAACCTTTATTTTTTGAACCCACTTCAATTAGATTTTTACCCATTGCATCACCAAAAATAATCTTGTCAAACTCACCAATGACCATCACTTTGCTAAGTCAGTTATGGATCCTCACCCTACAGTGCTCAGCAGATTTAATGCATTTCATTACTCCTTCCTCCAGGAAACCCTTTCCTCCTTAGATTTCTAGGGCACCCCTCTTGTTTGATTTTCTTCCTGTCTCGTTGGCTGCTTTTTCTGCTGTCTACTGCTTTGTTCTTTCTCATTTGCCTGATGTCATAGGGTTAGAATTTCATAGTGTTTATTTCGTGGACGCTTCTCTTCTCTGCCCATACTCATCCACTGTTCTTTCTTTAAATTCTCCTATGAGGTGATAATTTTGAAATTTATGTCTCTAATCAGGACTTCTCCACTACTCCAGACTTGTTTATCCAAATGTCTATATAAAATATACTTTTATGCCTAATAGAGCCTCTCAGCCTTAAACTGTCCCATACTGAATTCCTGGTCTCCCAGTCACAGTCTTTCCTGTTTGAGTTGAGGCCATTTCCATCGTACCAGGTGCTCTGCTAGAGTCTTAGGGTCAGCTTGACTCCTCTCTTTCTCTCACACCAACCATCCAATTCGTCATCAAATCCTGTTAGCTCTTCCTTCCAAAATTAACCAGAAGATGATTTATTCAAACAACTTCTAGTTCTACCACCTTGGTCTAAGCATTATCTTCATGACTAAATTTTTACGATATTCTTATAACTGGTCTTTCTACTTCTTTATTAGCCCACCTTAAGACAGCATAAGGGAGTCTTTTAAGAGATAGTTAAGGTAGGTCCTTTTGCTCTTCTGTCCAAACTGTCCAATTCCTTTCCATTTTGCTCAATGCTGAAGTTCTTGCAATGGCTTATATGTGATTTTTCCCCTGTTCCCGTCCTGTTACTTCTCTGACTTCATCTGCTGTTGCTATCCTCTGTATTAATTCTGTTCCACTAAAACATTTCCTATGTCCCCTCCTCCACTTTATTTTTCTTTTCCACATGCATCATTATGTAATATATTTTACTTATTTGTTTTGTTTATTATCTACCAGAATTTAAGCCAAAGAGGAAAGGAAATTTTGTTTCTTTTGTTCACTGTAGTATCACAATTATTTGGCATATACGTGTAGTAAGTTATAAATATTTGTTGAATGATGGAATGAAATGGAATGAATGAATAAATGATGCCATAACTAGTTACTTTAAGTGTTTCTATTGGAATGTTTACAACCATGATCATTTCCAATAAGCTGTTATATCAGGAAGTTAAAATAGATATTTACATATTTAAAACCACATTCTAAGATATTTCCTAAACATAAAAAATCAGCTAAAAGCAGTTATTAAATATCATTTAGGTTGTTTATATTGGATTACAATATTCTGTTGTTGTGTTTAAGAAAATAATTTGTCTGTCAGGTTCTGGAACTGCAAAGCCCCCCAAAGGCCAGCATGGTGGTGAAGGACTGTGTCAGGGCTTGCCTGGATTCTACCTACAAGTATATTTTTGACAATTGCCATGAACTCTATTACCAGCTAACAGACCCGGTAAGAAAAGATGTGTGCCTACTTTTCTGTCTGTTTCAGTAAGCTTAGAATGACAGTAAATGGGAAAATATGCTCATTTAATTTCACACAGATTTAATAATTTCCATATCTTGTCTTCACATCACTTGCATATACATGAACTAATTCACTCTTAACAGTAACTTTAAGTCATAAAGACAAATATTATTGTTCAAGTTTTAGGTGATTTTCTCAAGGTCATACAGTGGGTAGGTGGCAAATTTGGGACTAGACATTAGTATTCCACTCCTGTTCCTCAGACTTCCCCTAACTTACACTGCCTCCCTTACCATCTTACCTCCCTTATTAGTTTACCTAATAAAAGTGATAGATGGAAGAACAGGACGGTAAAATTGTTATATATGTTAATTTATCACTAAGAAATATTTCAAAAATCTGAAAGAAAAGAGAGAAGGTAAATCAAACATACATATACTTACCACCCAGATAACCACATGTTAACATTTAGTAATATGTCTGTGTTCTTTATTGTTTAAAAACATTACATGTTACATATAAGATGGCATTTTACTTTGTACGTCTTCCAAATTCCATCCCTCTCCCTTTCTTCTCTGTTAGAGATGAACACTGTTCCAATATTGATGAGTCTGAGCAATTTCACGTATACTCAATGAACACTTGAGTTTTACCTTCTGAGATTTGACTAATTCTTTGCCAATTTTTCTCTTGGCCTGGCTGTCTTTTACTTATTAATTTGTAGAAAATTCTAAAAGATATGCTGGATACTAATCCTTTCTTGGCTATGTGGATTTCATATATTGCTTCCCTCTTTATGTTGTATTGTCTTTTTGTTGTATTGAAGTTGGCTAATGCACATACTAATTTGCATATTGCTGTTACATCTATAAAATTAGTGTTTGGGGATGGCTTCTCAAAATGTGTCTATTGCCTGTCCTGTTCCCTGAGGAATGCAGTGCTCTATTAGATATTGAGAACTGTGCAATTACCCACGGGACTCTCTAGTGACTTAGATGGGACAAACTCTAGAAAGCAGATGTTGGACGAGGTAAGTGAGACTCCTCCAAGATGGGTTTCAAACTAGGTTTCCTATAGTATTATATCTTTCGCACTGATTCCTTTGCCTAATAAGAGAAAAAAATTAAACTGGAGTTTGGCATTTTATCAGAAAAACAATATATAACCACATACTTGTTCCCAATTTTAGCTTATCAACTCTGCTAGATATGTTCCAGTTTAGAAACTTGGTTCTCTGAGATTTCTAGGGATTAAATTCACTTTCCCTTGTCCTCCTCCAATGGGTGGCTTCTTAATGGCTTCCCTTTGTCTGTGCTCTCTGTCTTCCTCTCACAAGGCTTTTTCAATTCTTCTACATTTTCAACATCATTTTCTTTGTTTTACCAAAAGGATAAAATCAAATCTTTTTATTATACCACATAAAGTACTCAGGTATAACCTCATAATCAATCTTACTAGACTTTACTAGTCTCAATTTCTACTCCTTACAACCCAGACCAAACTGGTCTGCTCTTATGAGCACTAAATTCTTTAATTTCCATGAATCGACCATTCTCTTTCACATCCGTGCATTTATATATCCTGTTCTATATGCCTAAAATTCTCTTCCTGAAATCCCGGGCTTCATTAAAATTCAGCTCAAATATGGACCTCGTTAAAGAAAAAATTATTCATGACACTTGTTAAAGAGCAGTAAGACTATTCAAGGAGGACTATAGTGATAATTACACAGGGGGCTACCATAATGGAGATATATAATACGAGAAAGAAACTGGGCTTAACTCCTGTTGCCACAAGGAAAAGTAGGAATGTATAGCCAAGGAGCTGAGGTGGGATCAGGGAGTGGTTATAGGAGAGGGCAGATATCACTGAATGGAAATTACTAAGAGGTCAATTAAAGATAAAGGGGATTCTGGCTAAACCAATCTAACAGGAATCTTGCTGAAGGCAGACCAGGGTGATCAGATACCAACTGGGAGATGATAGAGGAAGGGAACTTGATCAGATATCAAAGTGTGATCAAATATTGAGGATGAGGTATTCCAGTTAAAATGACTTAGCAGGATTCTTGCTAAAATTGGACAATGTAGAAACTAAACGGAAGCCCAAAAGTTGAGACCTAGTTAAAAAGAGAGCTCAGAAGAGTCTGACCAAAGTTTGGCCAGAGAATCTTTGTCACCTCCTGGTCTGCAATTCACACCAAGTGACATACCTTACTTAGTGTCTTTCTAACACATAAATAGTAATGATAATAAACAAATTAAGTTGTTTATTTCTATAAGAGATCCTCATAGTCAGATCCTATAAAGAAAACATGCTCTAACAAAAAGTAAATGAATAGTGTCACGTCAAAATAAATCTTAATATTTTCTGACTTAGCTTTCCAAAAAGATATTTACATAATTTGCTTACTAATTAGTTTTCTTTTCAGGTAGATAGATCTGCAGATTTTATATGAAATCTTATTAATGTAGGGAATGTTTGGAGCTAAGCTTTAAATCTAAAAAAGAAAAAGAATTCCATTAACATTGTTATCATTTGAAATTCTGCAAGACTCACCCATAGGATGCGAGTAGTTTAGGAGACTGATATTCCCTAGAGCCCTTCTGAAGCCATCTAGAAATAATTCAAATGTTAAAGGCTCATCTCCCCTCCGTTGACTATACTCCATTCTCCTGGTAGCTCAAGGTAAGGCCTTTTTGTCTCATGCCACACGTCTGATCTATCTTCAAATTCTGATGATTTTACCTTTAAAATTAAATACCTTAACTTCAAAATACACCCACGATCTGACCACTTTTCACCAGCTCTGTGTCTCTAGCCTGGTCCCACCTGCCGTCATTGCTCACTTGGGTTACTACAGAACTTCCCAGTAGAGCTCAGTGTTTCCACCCTTCCACCTACATCTGTTCTCATCAGAGCAGCTAGAGTGATCCTATTGGCCAGTAAGTCAGATCATTTCACTCGTCTGCACAGAATTTTCTAAAGGCCCTTCATTTAAGTCAAATTCAAAGTCCTTACAGTGACCTGCAAAACCCCATGCAATCTGGCCCATGTTACACTTTCCACCCCCCCTTATTCTTAATTCTCTCCCTCTTGTACATATGAGCAAATGCTATACCCCTGGTATTCATGGCAGTGACTGTGCTTATGACTTAGGACAGTACCTAGTAGATGTTCAAAAAATCATTTGTTGAATGAATGGAATAAATAAGTATACAATTATTGTTTTCTCACACAATACAATAAAAATTTATAGGTGTATTCGACCTATTATAAACAAGACTGGTACACTCTCGGTGCTTGCCTAACAACTCTTGCAGTTATACTGGGTCATGTGGCAGGGATGGGGATGATGAGATATGGGAAGAATTAGTGAAAGCCACCTCTAGTCCCAACCCAAAAAACCACCTTGTAATACACCCTCCAGCTCTCTCATCTGCGGCAGTAACCTGGAAGGACACAGATTCCAGATGGTCAGATGGTACAGCTACCAGATGGAGACGGGCTGCGCAGCCTGCTTCCAACTTTGGATGTTTAAGAAATAATTCTTTATTGCATCAACTTGCTGAGATTTGGAGATTTATTTGTTACCATAGCACGACCTGGCTTATTTTGACTAATAGACCTTCAAATCCATTTCCAAATTACCTCTGGGACTGTTCAAAATATATCCATGCTTATGTGACTGTCCTATTTATAATTCGTGACTGGCTCCCCCATTCACTACTGGAATTAAGTCCAAACTCTGCTATTATCCAAAGGCCCTCCGAGGTCTGAGCCCTAACATCATCTCCACCTTGCATGCTATGATTCAGCATACTAAACTCTCTGATGCCTTTGCCGGCATTATCTTTACCTGTCTGGAAGGTATTTCACTTGCCCTATCTCCCCTCCTCATGGCTAGCTCCAGCTCAGCTGATCTTCTCTTCAGAAAGCCTTTCTGACTTCCCCTAACTGGCTTAGGTGTTTCTGTTGCCTCTTCTCATAATAGTCTGACATGTCACCACTAGTGTGCTTATTATGCTGAGTTTATTTGGCACATAATATGACATCTGTTTGACCTATCTTCCCCAGCAGACTGTAAGTTTCATCTTTGTATTCCCAGTGCCCAATGACCTATCTAACAGCATTACCTTAATAAGCTATTTATAATCATCAACTACTCATCTTTAAAACCTATGGTCAAGAACATGATTTCTGATATCAAAACCCCTGAGTCCAAATTCCAGCTCTACTGCTTAGACTTGTGGCCTTGGGTGATCTATTTAGCCTCTTCATGTCTCAGTTTCTTCATCAGGGCATATTTTTGATATTCATACTACTTCTGTTTTATATGAGTTATCGCTAGATGATATAATGCCTGAAACCAAAAATTAAGAATTTCAGGGCTGTTTGACACAATGCATTAAGATTATTTAAATGTGAAAGCAAACTTTTTCTCTCCAAAGAGATTTTGAAGAACCATATAAAAATAAAATGCTTGGAATTAAAAAAAGAAAATGGATTTTATAGAAAAAGTCAAAATATTTGCAGTTACAAGAACAAGACAGAAGAAGTGTGATCCCCAGAGGCTGGCCACATGTTTAGCATAACTGAGAAGTCCAATGTGTCGATGTAGACAGGTGATTGGTTTGTTGTGTGCAGATACATGAGAGATCGATCTATAAACTAAGATAGATATGTATTTAACAAATACATATTCAAAACTATTATATGCCAGACACTACAGCAGGCTGTGAGGACACCTCAGGGAACAAAAAATAGTTTCTTTAAATTAATAAAAATGAATAAATAAGCATTTCAAACAGACTTGAAAATGTTTCAGCTTGTTCTCTCCTAGGAGGACATCTATATGAAAAGAAAATCTGTAATCTGAAAGTTGCTTTAGGAACATGGAACAACAGCAGGAGAAATTAGTTGGAGAACCTTATCAGTGATTACCACCATGCTAGAACATATCCATTTTACTAAAATCTACATGAAGATACCTTCTATTTGCGGGATGGGAAGGATGGATAAGACTTTCCTTTTAAATGTATTTCTAAAGGAATGATCCTAAACTAATGTCACAGCAACAACTCAGTTCCATGGAAAACAGTCAATTGAAAGCACTTTTTTTGTTATTTAATTTTTTTAAAGCAAGTCAAATTTAGCAGTGGGTGAAAGAACTTTTTCTGTAGACCCATGAAAACATTAGTCAACTATTTTCTCCCATCCCCACCCACCCTCACCCTGACCTGGGAACTGGCTTACAGAGATAATCCACAAAAAGGCATCAAAAACCAATATAACCTTTTTGCCTAAAAAAGTCACTGTATTAACTTCAAATGTTTTAGAAAATTTTAAGTGGCTTATTGAATGACTGACTAAGGAAACCGTACACACCTATGCTTTTAATTTTGAAGCACATCTAGGGACAATTTTTAAAAGTCTGATTTTGAAGATGATTGGAAGGTTTTTAGCTGGAAATAAATAAGCAAACAAGAACAAGCTAAAGTGCAGGACATTTATGTGACAATTTATTTTGAGAATCATTTCCCTAATTGACTGTGTTTTGTTACAGGACAGCATGACTGATAGATGCATGAATATAGAGGAAAATGTGTCACAATGGTAAAATGTAAAATCAGTAAGAACATATTTCCTCCCTTGTAGGGAAGTTTAAATTTTCTGCTGAATGTTCTATAATTTGAGTCTATAAAACAAACTGATAATAGACATATTATTAACAGGGGAAAGAGCATAACAAATTTTATTACATGCACACGTGCACAAGAGTCATACAAAGTATGAAAACTCAGAGAAGTACAAGATGGTTCTAAGGGGGTGTTTTCTTCAAGGACTTCTTAGAAGATAACTTGGTTCAAATTTTTAAATAAAATATCTGCTTACTTTTGTCTAATACTTTGTATTATTCTCCAAGGCATAGGCTCCTCTTTCCCAGCTTCAAAATAGTTACAGAATTCTCAGTATAATTTCTTTTTAAGAGGAAAAAATAGATGGATGTTATCAGTGGTATCACTGAATCATTGGTAAAATACTCATAATATAGCAATTAAGATCATAGGGGAGAAAAAATGGTGGAGCATATACGTGGTAAACCCCATCAAGTAGGAAAATTGTTTCTCTTGCTCACCAATGAATTCTTCATATGCAGTGCAGCACATCACACATAACAGGCATTCTATAAATAGTGGATTTAGTAGCAGTGAATTTTTGTGTATAACACATGCAAATTAAAATCTTTCGTTTTAAGACTTTTGTTTCAGTTTGTGGTTCTACTACTTAATAATTAGAAAGAATTAGCAAAGAAATCACTCATTAGTTACAGTTTTCTTATCTCTAAAATAAACAAGACACCTTTTCTCTCTACTTCAGAGTTAGTAGGTCTGAAAATCAGAAAGAGATGTTTGAAAGTACCTAGTAAATTAGAAGTCAGTGCAGAAAATAAGTAATTAAAAGACAGAAATATACAGAAGATAGAATTCAAGTTAAAATATCATTTTCTCAGTAATTTCAGTGAAATATAGACCTTGTGTTGAATGGCAAATGTGAAATGCTAAAAGAAGAGGTCAGAAACTCTGAACAAATTAACAGGACCCCTAAATGGTTATGTCTGGGGTATCCTAACTCTTCGGAACAATATCAAATAGAAGGCATAAAAGAAAAATGCAACAAACTGTCAATTATGCTAACTTCTGGAGCACATATGTAGTTTGACTATCACCATAAGTGATGTCTATCCATATTCTCTAACAGATGGTTAGCAGAGGTAGAAAAAACTGTAATAATCCAGTAATCCAATTTCCCCTTGCCATTTTCAGAGCAAGTTAAAGGATAATGGAATCTCACAAAAAAATGAATTGGTCCCTTTCTCTATTTTCTTTCTATATTTTATTTTCTTCAAATATGCCACATAGTTTTCTGTAGAGCTGTTCAGTTTCCTTACTATTCTTTAAAATACCTTTTTAAAAATGCCGTCTGAGGCTGGCTGGCTAGCTTACTTGGGAGAGCATGGTGCTTAGAACACCAAGGTCAAGGGTTTAGATTCCCACACTGGCCAGCCACCAAAAATAACCAAAAAAATGCAGTTTGTGTAATCCACTTTATGGCTTTTAAATTTTATCTAGCGAAGAACTCTATCTTTGAGCTACTCTCTTTTCTTGGCAATGGTAAAAATGGCCGAGGGGAGCATTCCAAATCTCTTGTAGGAAGTTTGGTTCTGAGCTTTCTGTTCCATATAGGGAAAAGGATTTAAAAGTCCTCATTCTTCCGTACATATACAAAAATTAAAATTTGTTTAGTTTTTGTTATGTGCTAGGGAAAGAGCAGTGAACAAGACAAACACAAGCACCATCCTCATGGGACCCACAGTCTAGCCAGAGAGAGAGATATTAAAACAACAATAGCACCGATAACTAAAATAGAGTCAGATGCCAGGAAAGGAAAATACAATGTAGTGAGAGCATGTAAAAGGAAGAACCATCCTAATCTGGGATGTAGGAAAGAGTAGAACTTAAAATAGCATGGTTTCTGTTGAAAAATCCATCCAGGGAGACCCTTAGCTGGAGGAGGTAACTCCGGAGTTGTGTTTCTCGAAAGACCAGAGAAAGGTTGCAAAACAATAAATACTTAAAATATTATCTTATCTTCCTTCAAGATCACTGTGTGATAGCATCTGAAATACTATAAGCAGTTCTAGTTTTCATCTCAGTGAAAGAGGTAAAGTAGACCCACTTTGGTTGGGCCTCAGTTGCCTACCTCTTGTAAAACGACCTAGCTAGGTCACCAGTCACTTATAGTTTGCCTAAACCAGTGGTTAATTCTCCAGCCTCATTTCCTCAAGCTATCAGTAGTATTTGTTACTGTTGGCTACTCCATCCTTTCTGAAATACTTTATTTTCTTATTTTTTTTTTAATTAATTTACTTTTTTTTTTTTTTTTTAGTAACTAGACTGCTAAATATTTATTAAGGTGTTTGGTATATGAGTCCAAGTTTGAGAACTAAGAGTTTTGAGTCTAAAACTAAGACTTTTGGGTTTAAAAGTTATCAAATGCTTAACAGAGTCCTAAGAAAACACTGCATACAATTAGATAAATCAACTAATTTGCTTTCCATTTCTGAAAAAAGCATTTTACGATTCAGCAGCATTAAGTACATTCACAATGTTGTACAACCATCACCACTTTCTGTTTCCAGAACTTTTTCATCACCCCAAACAGAAACTCGGTACTCATTAAACAATAACCCCTTATTCCTTTCTTTCCCTACCCACAATAACCTCTATTCTGCCTTCTGACTCTATGAATTTACATATTCTAGACAATTCACACAAGTAGAATTATACAATATTTATCCTTTTGTGTTTAGTTTATTTCACTTAGCATGATGTTTTCAAGGTTTGTCCATGTGTAGCTGTATCAGAATTTCATTCCTCTTTAAGGCTGAACAATATTCCATTGTATACATATACCACATTTTGTTTATTCATTCGTCTGCTGGTGGACATTTCGGATGTTTCCACCATTTGGCTATTGTGAAAAATGTTACTATAAACATTAGGGTACAAATGTCCCTGCCTTCAAGTCCCTGCCTTCAATTCTTTTGGGTATCCACCTAGGAGTGGAATTGCTGGATCATATGGTAATCCTACTTTTAATTTTTTGAGGAAACACCATACTGTTTACAACAGAGGGTGCACAAGTTTATTAGAACACCAGCAATGCACAAGGATTCCAATTTCTCCACTTTCTCACCAACGCTTTTCTTTCTCTTTTTTTTTTTCTTTTTTAATTTTAATTTTATGTTTGGCCATAAAATGTCTTAGTACATTTAAAGATCGTAGAAAATATGTTCTCTGACCAAAATAACAGAAGAAAATTTAGAAAATTCATAAATGTGTGGAAATTAAACAATAGTCTCCTAAATAAACAATGGCTAAAAAGAGAAATTAGAGAGTACATTGAGATAAAAACGAAAGCACAGCAAATCAAAGTTTATAGGCTGCGGGGCTCATGCAGTGCTTAGAGGAAAATCTACACTTGTAAAAACCCATATTAAAAATAAGAAAAATCTCAAAATAGTAATGTAACTTCTACCTTAAGAAAGTAGAAAAAGAAGAGCAAACTAAACCAAAAGCAAATATATGTGGGAAATAAAGATTACAACAGAAACATATGAAATAGGGAATTAAAAAACAATAGAGAAAAATCAACAAAACCAAAATTGATTCTTTAAAAAGATCAACAAAATTTGCAAACCTTTATCTAGACTGACCAAAAAAAGAGAGAGAGGACAGAAATTACTAAAATCAGAAATAAAGCAGGGGCATGGTAGAGCAGTTGCTTATTCTATTATGCTGGAGTGAGCTCTGAGGAGAGAGATATCCTCTTCTTTTTCCAGTCTTTGCTGGTGACTCTCCTTGTGTCACTGCAGTCAAATGTCTGGTGGGCCATCTGCACGGCAACTGTGGCACTGTTGTGGCATCAAGCCACTTTTGCAGCAGCTGTGGCTATGGCAGTGACTATGGTAGGTCACCTGTGTGGAAGTGGTGTTTTCAGCATGCTCCTTGCCTGCTTGCTGGCAGGGGATGCTACCCTTGGCTCCTGCTTAGGACCCCAAGCATGCTCTGTTTCTTGCCTGCTTCCAGTTGGAGGGGGCTGCTCTTGGCTCCTTCCTAGGACCCCGGATGTGCTCTGTTTCTTGCCTACTTCCTGAGTGGAGGGGGCTGCCTTCAGCTCCGGCCTAGGACCCCAGGCATGCACCTAAAACAGTTTATTTTCTAAGTGTGTAATTGCTATCATTTGCCAGTATTCCTTTGACCTCATTGGCTGTTGTCTTTTTAATTTTTTGCCAAATCCTCTCCCTACTAGGCCTTTAAATGTTAGAATCCCCAGCGCTCAATCCTTGGCTCTTACTTCAGCTACATGTAGTGATTCAGTCTAGTGCTTCAAACACTAGGCGGTCCCATAAAAAACCTGAAAGACATCAATCTATTGGAAAACAGGGATTACTTATGGGCCAGGATGAAGGAGCTAGACATGTTTTCTTTAATTCTAGAAACAGCTTTTACAAATCCTGTAGAAGAATAGGCCACCCTACCTGCCTCATGTCAATAAAGAGCCTTGTTTTGTTTTGGCTGGCACTGGGGATATCTTAGGAAGAGATGAAGCTTTGAAATCAGACCCACCTGGATTCAGATAGAGGCCCCCATCCATTAGGAAACTATTAAGTTGTGGACAATTTAATTTAATTTAATTAATTTAATTTATCTAAGCCTCAATTTCTTCATTTGGAAAAAGGAGATAGTAATTACATCACAGAATTGCTGTGAGGATTAAATGAGATAGTGTCTGTGAATCACCTTGCTCAGAGATAATCAGGAGGTGGTCCTTTTCTTTATCCGATCAGTACTTGTCTTGTTCTTGTGCTAAATTCACAGATGGGGCAGGAGATTCTGCTACAGCTCCATGCACTGAAACACAAACAGTATTTAATTCAATGCTTCCTTTTCCTGATGCTGACTGAAGGAAGGAGATGATAACACCCAAAATACAGTTTGCTGGACCCATCAGGCTTCCTCTGAAATACATATGCTCTTACTCTCCATCTGCTTGCAAAGAATCTTCTAGGTATTTGGAAGCTCTGGAATGTGCTCTGTAATTAAACTTGGCACTGGAGCCCTATCAAATTGCTACTGCTGAATGTACTTCACTATGCTTCCTTTCTTTTTGGTGGCACAGCTCCTGGCATAGGTTTCTCTCAGAACTGGTAACAGAAACAAAACAAAGTAACATTCCCAATGCAAGAAAATCTTAACTCTGCTGTTATTCGAGGAAAACAACTTAAAGATCAGTGCCCCAAAACTTCATAAGACATAACTAGGGATTAAAAAATATATATAGAAGTAGTTACTCAAGGATCAAAGACAGGCAAGAATTGGAATTATTTCCATGATCATACAGCCAAGAAATTATGTTTGATCATCTCTGAATGGGTCTTGATTTCTGAACGCATTTTGCTTTCAATTCAAATTTTATTTATTTGGGGTTTTTTTGGTAATATACTTGTCAGGTACATACTGAACTGGTGTTTTTAAAAAGCATACAGTAAAAAATTCTCTTCCCCATCCCTACGTACATAATTCTCCTTTCCGGACATTAACTATATTATCAGTCTGCCATGTATCCTTTCAAAGATACTGCATTCATATACAAGTATATATGCTTCCTAGATATACATATGTTATAGATGTATTTATAGTTATGTTTGTATGTATACATGCACACATACACAGATATATGCATCACCTCCTTTTTTTACATAAATAGTAGCATGCTATACATACTATATTGCACTTTGTTTCATTAACAATATACCTTTGAGATGGCTTCATATCCAATGCATAAAATTATTCCTATTTTTTATGTCTGTCTAGTATTCTATGGAATGGATATTTCACAATTTATTTAACCTGCCCCTCTGGATGGAAATTCAAGTTGTTTCTAATGTTATGTTATTATATATAATGCTGGGAAAAAAATCATGTATATCATTTTGTAACTTGTGAAAGTATATTTGTCACATAAAATGCCAAGAGGTGTATTTGGTTCATGGAAGAAATGACATATAGAGTTGTCATTCTGAGAGATACCAACAAATTATCCTCCAAAGAGATTTTATTAATTTTCAGTCCCTCCAGCCATCTATAAAAGTGTCTTTTTCCCATATCTCACCCATACATTGTTCTATCAAAGTTATTATCTTAGTCCATTTGGACTATAACAAAAATACTTTGGGTAATTAATAAACAACATTAATTTATTGCTAATAGTTCTGGAGGCTGGAAAGTTCAAAGTCAAGGTGCCAGCAGATTTGGTGTCTGCTGAGGGCTTGCTCTCTACTTCCAACATGGCCCCATCTTGTTGTGACTTAACTTGACAGAAAGGCCAAGGCAAGTTGCCTTCAACCTCTTTTATAAAGGTACTAATCTCATTCATAAAGGCAGAGCCTTCATGACTTCGTCACTTCACAAAAGGTCCCACCTAGTAATACCATTATATTGTGTATTAGGTTCCAACGTATGCATGGGGGCGGTGGGGGGGGGGGATGGATGGGGAATACCAACATTCAGACCATAGCAGTGGTTTGTAAAATTTTAAGTTGTTCTAAAATTTTTTCTTAATTTGATAGATGTAAAAAAATATATATCACTGAGGAGTTTCGATTTACATTTCTCTTACTATTGATGAGTTTAAACATTTTTATATATTAAAAACCCAATACAATGTCTGATCAAAGTTTGTTTTTTGTTGGCTTATGGTATTTTGACTTGTAGGATCTTGTTCTATATTAAGAAAATTGGATCTTTTTCTTGATAGGACTACAGGTATAAGTATAATTTCTTTAGAGTTTATGGCAGTTTTTTAAAAAAAAATTTACATTGTCATTTATATCAGTTTATAGCCTATAAGGTTTATGTGATATTGAGAACTATCATCCCCAATTGGAGATGATTTTTAAAACCATATTCTATATCTTAATATAGAATATTTATGGTTTCTTTTATGTTTAAATTTATGATTCATTCAGAATTTATTTTGATATAAGGTGTGATAGAAACATTGTTTAAAGTGATGTTTTACTGCAAGTTTGAAAATAAAACTATGAATTATATAGCAGAATCAAATCAACAAATACTGTTTCTGCTTTTCATTCCATCTGTCCTAAAGTACATCCTGGAATACTGTAAAGAGACTCTTGTTTTCTTCCACTATCCAATAGGCCTTTCTGTAAATTGTTTTTGTGAAATATTAAATATGAAAATAGTTTTAAAGCTAGCTTTAAGAATAAAATGTTTTTATTCCAACTTTATTACTTGAAATTCTAAAAAAAAGGAGCTAACTTTTAGTATTATCCATTTCCCCATACATTTTTGAATTGATAAATATTTTTAAAAGACAAAGCAGAAATTAAGGAGGTTTTAGCAAACTATTATACTTAAAAAAAAATTCAAACCTCTAAATTTAGCCTGAAAATAGACAAATTAGCAGGTGTAAACTTTTAGGGGAAAGTAATTTGTGGAGATAATCACTGAAAAAGCTAGAAGGAAATACAGACAAATTATTTCATCCTTTAGTAAACTATTCTTTGGTTTCCATATAAATTTCTCTTGCTCTTGGAATAGCACTTTCTCACAAAACATATTTTTGGGGTTTTTTTTTATGATGTTAATCTTTTCTTGATTTTCATCAAAAGTCATGTAGACTTGGCTATGCTAATTATAATGTTGCCCAAAGACACTTTTAACTCTTTATAGTTTAAGAGAAAAACAAGATCAAGGGGATTCCATGTTTAATAAGTATGAAATCTAGATTATTCTCATACTCAATTTAAATACTAAAAATTTAGCCATGTGAAAATGTGGTGATGGTAGTGCTAGCTATTGAAATACCAGGCAACATGGTCAGTCAGTATTGAGCTGGGAAAGCTCCAAAGATAAATTTTTACTTCCTTCACCTTTATCATTATGTGTAGGGTAATTTTTAAGCCCCCCTAACTTGCCAATTTATGCAATAAATGCTTGTGTATTTCCTATTATATATAAGTCTGGACTCTAGCCTCACCTATGCCAGGGTGACTAACTCAAAGCCTTGCTTTTAAAATTTATTTTCTACTGCAGCATTCACATAATGGTGTCATAGACCCATAGCATCAACGTCTCCTGGAAAACTTTATAAATACACATCCTTGGGCCCCAGCCATGAGCTACTGGATCAGAAATTCTTGAGGGTGGGGTTCAACAATCTGTGTTTTAACAAGCCCTACAGGTGATCCAATGCCTTCTAATGACTGAAAATCACTCATCTACTACATGCCCCAGATAAGTAAGGGGGCAGTTACAATTAAGTGTAAAAAGTGCTATGAGAGAGAAAAGATGGGGTGTTTGTGAGCATGTAGGATGCTCCTGTAATGACCTAGGGGAAAGGGAGTCGTGGAATGCTTTTAGGACAAAGTGACTTCTAAGAAGACATATAAAGGATAAGTAAATCAAGCAAGAAGGGTATGACAGAGAAAAGAAGGATGGGCCATGGTGAGGAACAAAGGGCAGAGAGAGTATTACAAATTAAAGAAGGTCCACAATGCAACACCTCAGGTGCGTAAGAGGCTTTGATACCTCCCAGAGCTGAAGGCTGGAGCAACTGTTACCAGCCACGGAGCTGAGCTGATCGTGAGACTTCATCAGGGGTGAGGAGTGTTATAACAGTGAGGGTAGCAGGGACTGCAAATGGTTTCCTTTTACTGGTGATAGGTAAGGCTGAAGAGGAAAGCAGATGTTTGTAAGCCAAGTTGAGGAGTTTGGATGTATCTTAAAGGAAATGTGGAGCCACTAAGAATTTTAAGTAGGGGCCTGGCATAATCAGATTTGTGTTTATAAAGATGGATCTGGCTGCAGAATAGAGAATTAATTGGAGGGGTGAGACTAGAAGCAAGGAGAGCAGCTGACAGGCTATTTGGGTAATCCAGCTGCATTTAATTTCCTAATAGAACCTGATTTGTTCTTGCTGAAAGCATTTTTAAAAAAAACTATGCTCTAGCTCTTTGGTTTATGTTAAGCAAGAATAATGGGTAAAGAAATATTATAGTCTTATCTTTCAGATAGTAGTTTCTAGTTTGGGGATCCTGGACTCTGAAAGTATGAACTGTCATCAGCTCAAGCAAATTACAAATGCACCTGCCGCTCAAAAGATGCTACTAAGTGACTATGACAAGTGTTTATAAAAAGTAATGGAAAATAAGCTATTTTCAGTGTATTAAAAAGTCTAACAAGAATCATACATTTGTGTAAAAGTAAATTAAAAATTCATGTTGCTTTAAGTCCAGTTTGACCTTTACATATCACTGGAGAACAAAAACATAAGAAAATGAGCTTTTTTTGTTTTTAACTGATGTAGTATGAAAGAAAAATTGGGAGAAAAATAAATACATGTATCTTGATAGTTAAACATTACAAACTGTGGCATGTTATCTATTATAAGATGTAGCCAGACCCAAGTGAATGAGGCAATCACCCAAGTATTAGGCTGAAACATGATCTGAAATAAAAAGAAAAAGAAAATTGCATAAAAGTAGTTCACTTTTTGAGATAAAAGTCATATGTTATGTGTAGATAAGTACACTCGGAGCTGCCATGAGAAGGAAAGTCATTAGCGTCCAGCAAAGCCCTGTGCATCGTTACTTGAGCAGGGCCTCAATTCGGTGTTCATTTTTCTTAGGTGCCGAGAGCCTACTGGGGTTTAATGCCATTTTGTATGTATTCAAACTCAATTCAGTACCATCTTTTGAGTGGCGGGTGCTTTTGTCATTTGCTTGAGCTGATGACAGTTTATACTTTTAGTGAGGGACAGTAAGATATCAGTTTGGTAACTTTTTTTTTTTTATGGGAACAAAGTCACATGAATGTAAGTAAGAAGTTTAAAACCTTTATGGAAAATAAGGGTTCCATATTGAAAGTTCACCGCAGGCCACTAGAAGTATAAAATAGCACTGATTGTACTTATTGTGTTCTTGTTAATGGATTTTATTCAATGTAATTTGTGTCTAGAAAGTGCTGGTAACTCACTTTTCTAGTGATTGATTCTCATTGATCAATGGTTGTGTGAACTAGAAAACCATGAATGAGTCTAATAGTAGAGTGGTAGCACCACTATTGGCTGGATGCAAAAACAATCAAACTGGGTCGTAACTGCCATGCAGGCTACTGCATCTCGGTACTTTGATGCTGACTCTAGCACTGTGTCTGGGGCAGTAGCTCTGATGGGATTGTAAAGATCCTAGCCCCTGAGAAGGCACAGTCCCACCATCATTCTAATTTTGACAGCTTTTTCCTCTTCTTTACACTGCAGAAGAGATCCCATTCAAAGATTTGAACTACTCTGCAGAACCTGGCCACCCGCCTGTGCTGTTTTCATGGTCCTCTAGGTCCTTTCCCCTGCCTACTCTGTTCCTGAATCCACTGGATGTAGGCTCCTTACTGAGATTCTTCCCTCTGTACCACTCTGCCCCTTCTGGCCAGCTGGTCCTCTTCAGAGGCTAAGTTCATTGTATCCCCTGGAAGTCTCCCTCATCTTTGTAGTACCTTAAGTTAAGGTATTTCTCTGATTACTGCTCATGGGCTATGCATTGAAGTCACTTTTCTTTTTTTAAACTACTTTACTGAGGTATGATTGATATATGATAAACTGCATATATTTAATATGCACAACTCAGTGAATTTGGGGATAACTATATATCCATGAAACTATCACCACCATCAAGAATGTAAACATATCTATCACCTCCTAGAAGTTCATGTTGATTTATGATTTTACATGTTAGCTGTGAGTTCTGGGAGACTCGGGCTTTATTTTAGTAGACTCTGAGTCTTTCTGGTCAGTCCCCACAAGACAAATTTCCTAGGCTCCCCACCTGCCCTCCCCCCACCCCAGCCTCCCAGAAAAAAACCTGACCCCAGAAAGAGTCCCACTAGTGAACACTGCAGAAACATTCTTTAGAACTTCTTCAGTTACACTATATCTTCCTGGAGCTTCAGTACTTGAACTACTCATCTTATTCAGTTGTAAGAACATCATGGGTTTTTATAAGGAAAGAAAAATAAATCATTTTCAATTCCCCATCTTGGAGATACTTAGAATTGTACTTTTCTGACCATTGCAGAACTTTGGGCAAAAGTATTCTAGGAGATTTTGTGATCGTTTAGTTGCTCCATAGAAGAAAAGCAATTTAGGATATTGCCTGGGTATGTATTTCATGTCCTATTTTTATTAATGACTTCCTTTAAAATTAAGCATCTCTCCCTCAGATATTTATTTTTATTTTAGAAGCCTCTGTTTATTATGAGTATTCTGTTGTTCAGAATTAATCGCTGATGTTTCATCTACATGTAATTTTAGTGATGCATTTTCTACCTGCTCTACATCAGATTTTGTTCCATAATATGGCAAAATGTCATAAAGAAGCTGGCAGCTTAGGGTACTTATGTTTAGCCCTTTCAGATTTCCCTTATGATTTTACAGATGTGGACATTAATCCTGCTTTGTATTTTGCCTGAGATTTATTTTCCAGCTGAATTTCTGATCCCCAGGATAAAAAGCATTCTTGTCCAAAAACAGTTGATTATACTTTACTTATGTCCACAAGAACACACACACATGCCCACATGCACATCCTTAACTAGTACATTTAACCCACTGTAGTTTTTTGTTGTTATTATTTGATACGTTAGGTCTATGAGGTTTATGTGCGGAAATGGAAAATATTATCGATTAAAAAATATTTTTTGAAAGTAATGAAGTCTTTAACTCAGGATACTGACTGTAATTGAGAAAATCAGGTTTGCTGGAAGAAACAATCTGACACGTTGAAGGGAAGAGGAAGTCTCGCGGTGATATTTCCAGTAAACATCATCTTAACAATGGATGTAATGGCAATGTGCCTGAGCTTTCATGGATATTTTATAGAAAATCCATAGAAGACATTTTTCTTCATTTTTCTGAAAAAGGGCTAACCTGTCTTTAAAGCATATTTGGACAGCTCTTGATTATATGCATTGAACACACCCAGTCATCTAGTAGCTGCAAGGCACTAATGTCCCCCTTACTACAGAGCAGGACACTATTCTCCAAGACCCAGTTAGATCCAGAAATGTTGGGCTCTAACACCACTGTCATCTCACAGGAATACTGGCTGTCTGTCATCAAACCTCAGGAAAAAACAGTGACCTTACATTTCATGGAATTTAATTATATAGAAAATCACTTACTAATGATCTGATAATTATTTATTAATTTAAATCTACTTGTATTAAAAGTCTACTTATCTTAAAACTGTTTCTCAGAAGCTATCAGAACAGAAGGTACTAACAAAAGATAAGAAATATGCCAACCCCCATGCACCTTATATTCCAAGTAAACCAAACAGATCTTCTCCTATACGGTTCACATTTTTCTTCTGCCATGACTTTTCTTAGAGTTCTCCCTGCTACTATATGCACATTTCCCAGTTTTACCTATCCATAAAGGCTCAGTTTAAATGCCACTTTTTCTAAGACGATGTCTTGATAGATAGGACAATAAGTAATTTCTCCCCACTCTGAATTTCCGTTTGAGAATTTGTTCCACTTCATTTTATTGTTCTTTTTTGCAAGTCTTAGCTCTTCTATTATGCCACAGGCTCTTTGGAGGGAAGACTTGAGTCTGATTCATCTTTGAGAATCCCTTTCTTCCCTCTGCCCACACACAGTGCCTTGCACATGATATCTGCTCAATAAATACTGATAGAATGAATGAATTCAAAATACGTCTTTAAAAGTTTCTAGAGGGAAAATGCAAATGATTCAACAAATTACAGTGTAATGAGAGCTGCTTTTATCATCTCCTTTATTTTGGAACCCATTCCAGCATTTAGTCTCAGTGAAAATTAAAGCACTTGTACTCAGATTGTTGACTGAGCCAAGTCAGTGCTACCCAATGGAATTTTCTGTGATAATGGAAATATTTTATATCTGCACTGTCCAATATGGTAAGCACTAGCCAAATGTAGTTGTTGAGCACTTGAATTGTGGCTAGAGCAATTGAAGAACTGAATATCTTATTTAATGTGAATTTAGTTTAAGTTTATATAGCCACATTTTACTAGTGGCTATGCTATTAAAAATCACAGATTGGCAATGCAGAACAACTCTTGACATTGACACTGTGCTAAAAAACTTCATTTGGGCCAGGATCAGGATCTACTAGGGTAAGACTCTCAGGGCCATGCAAGTGCATGGTTGACCCTTAAATTGTACACTTAAGTGCACCTTGCTTGCCCCCCTAGTCCCAGCCCTGCATTTCAGTGCCCATTAACCAGAGTTTCTTACTTTACATTATGTTTAGGGGCCCATGTTAAGCCACAGATGGCCCCTCGGGCACTATTACTGACTATTCAAGAACCATGTTATCTATACAATGGATTGTTCACAGATCTAATGAAATGTCCTTTTTGCTATTATAGGAATCAAGACATGTTTCCTTTTATCCTTTCTTTTTCCCTTAGTCGCTTCTTAAATACCAGATCTTTTTGCTATCATCAAATGAAATGTTATCTCCTCAGCAAAGTGACTCTTGGCGTTTGTATATTCACTTCTTCTGATAAAATTGAGTTTATACAGTGGATAAGCAGAATGACCTAAACAAATTATTTAAATTTTCTGATCCTCAGTTTGTCCTCTTCCTCCAAACATGGTGAGGCTAACACCTAATTCATGTAAATTTTCTTAAGAATTATTTAATGAGTGCCTTCTCTATGCCTGGCATCTGCACTAAATGCAGGGATTTCATGCAGCAAGGAAAAATTGGCCTTTTGTTTCACAGAATAGACCCAGGTAAATAATTAAATAAGCCATTGTAATAAGTGACTATCATAACTGCAAAGTTCTTGTTTTAGTAACTGAAACAGAATAGGCACTCATTAAACTGTAGTTTTAATATTATCTTTCTATTATTTTTAAGACTGGGAGTCTATTTTGTAAAGCCCAGAGAGTGACTAGGTTAGTATGGCATTACTGTGTTAAATAATTGCAGATTCATGTCACCGTATTTTCATGATAAAGGAAGAACCATCAGAATTATCTTCTTCATTAAGTAACCATTTGCTCAAGTATGCCTAATAAGGTCCTCCAGGGTTACAAATGAAGGGAAAAAATGAATTTTTCCATTTCCACAATTGATAAAATAGAACAACCCTGTATTTTTATATCTGAAAGACTCTGTGGGCTAAAGGATTGCCAAAGAAAAATTGAAGTTTGGATATTGGTGGACACCAGTTGAATGATATTACATTTTAATTCTATTTTAATATTGGTACTTTTGAACTGCAATTACTTGGGTTAATGTTCATTTGGAGATTTTCTTCCTCAACAAAAGTACTGCATTTGCTGAAGCTCTTTCCTTTCCTTACTTATTGCAATCCAGGATAATAGCCACATTTACAATTAAATTGGTAGTTGACTATTTAGATCACTGTTCCCCATGCAACACTAAACTCATAGGGAATGATTCAGGCATTAATAGGAAGCCATACAATTTAAAGAATGCAGCACAAATTTATGTCTACACAATGAATTGATAAATCTAGAATGAAATGGTAGATGGATGCTATCAGCTATAAAATTAAAGGTAGAGTCTGAAGAAAGCACAGCTTCCTTTTGGTTATTTACACATGAGTTATATAATTTGAAAGAGCCTTAGATTCCTTTTTCTATTTTTTGTTTATCAAAATTACCCTGATTTATTATTTTACTAATGGGTGGGCAAACAATGAAGAGAAGTGATACTCAGATCAGTCAACTGACATCCCTAAAAGGGGCTTGAATAGTGTTGAGCATGAGATAAAGAGGAGAGCCCAAAGAACACAAGGGCCTGTCTCTGCTCTTCTGGTTTCCCATCTTACTGTTATTTACTATTTTAAGAAAAATGAGAGTGGGCTGTATTGAAATCTCTGGTTAATCAGGGATCCTAAGTTAGTGTTGACTATGTACTGCTCTCCCAGTGTTTTTTATAAGAAATAATAGGCAACATTTGTTTCCTGTGAGCTTGTTGGTTTGTACCTAATATTGCTGGCTGAGTTTTTCTGTGCCATTATCAATTATATATTGTGGCACTGCTATGTACACTTGGAATTTCTACAACACTTAATATTTTCTTAGTGCTTTCATTAACTACCTCCATCAGATGGAGAAAAAAAAAAAAAAAAAGCAAAACCCCATTACAGTGGCTTGCTATACCTCTTCAGTAAGTGTTAGAATTGAACCGATACCCAATCTGTTTACCGAGCCCATTTAGCACAGCTGTTAAACATTGAGAAATAGTTTTAGAAAAGCAAGGCCCTGGTGACTATTTTTGCTAACTCTGACATACATTTTGGAATCTTGAATGACCCTCAAGTGATTTAGTTTACTATATAAAATCAATAAATACCTTATAATAAAGTACAAACATTTAGGCAAACAGATAAAGATTTCTTACTTGTCATTAAGCCTAGAGAAAAATTGGACTTGAAATTTGTAAATCCCCTTTTAACTCTAAAACTCCCAGACTATGAGAAATCTGACAATTATATCATGACACGATCATGTCTGCCACTGCCACTCACTGCCTTGGAATTGCCCCTGCCCTCAGGCTGTTTCTTGGGTGTGTGTGTGTGTGTGTGTGTGTGTGTGTGTGTGTGTGTGTGTGTGTGTGTGTGTGTGTGTGTGTGTGTGTGTGTGTGTGTGTGTGTGTGTGTGTGTGTGTGTGTGTGTGTGTGTGTGTGTGTGTGTGTGTGTGTGTGTGTGTGTGTGTGTGTGTGTGTGTGTGTGTGTGTGTGTGTGTGTCTGGCCAGTACAGGGATCAAACCCTGAACCTTGGTGCTATCAGCACCATGCTGGAACCAACTGAGCTAACCAGCCAGCCTCTTCTGACAAAACAGGAATATGGTGTTTTCTAGTTGATTATTATGATTTCTAACCTGACATCCTGTCATATTTTTATTTGTAGATTTTGGTTTATACGTCAGCACTCCAAAGACTATTTACAGCTTTCTAGCCTTTTCTCCTTCAGTTAGAGTCTCTTACCTTCATATAGTATCTGAATATGTTATAACATCTAAATTTCTCCCTGATATAAGAAAAGTAAATTATTTAAAAATCCCACTGAATTATAATTCTAAACATTAAACATCATTCTTCATTAAAATGTAAATTTTCACTAATTGTTTTTTAATTATTTTAATTGGCAGATAATGTATATGCATTTATTGTGTACAACATGATGTTTCAAAGTATATATTCACTTTGTAATAAAATTTAGCTAATTAACATATGAATTACCTCACATAGTTATAATTTTTGTAGTGAGAATGCTAAACATCTACTCTTGGCATTTTTCAAGAATACAATATACTGGTATTAACTATAGTCATTAAGTTGTACAATAGATCTCTTGAACTTAAACATCCTAACTAACTAAAATTTTGTATCCTTTGACCAAGTATCTCTCATTCCCACATTCAACCACCCCAGCCTCTGGTAACCACCATTTTACTCTCTGCTTCAATGAGATGAACTTTTTTAGAGTCCACATGTAAGTGAGATCATGTGGCATTTGTATTTTAGTGCCTGGCTCATTTCACTGAACGTAATTGGAATCAGTATAAAGCATTCAGAGGAAGTGCATAGAACATAAGCTCTTAGGTCCAATTAAACATGTGCTCTACTCTTTCCTCATTCTTGCCATCAACATAGCACCCATTAAGTTCCCAAGCTGAATAAAGTGAATTTACCCAACTCATCTCAAACCCTTTTTGACTGGTCTGAGGCTTATCAGCAGTTCTTAGTTCACTAGCCTATTTTGGATATGAAACTTCATTATAGAAAGTTTTGATATGATGTAATTAAATTAAAGGTCTTATCATTCTGTTTTGCTTCTCTAATCTTATATTCATGTACAGTTTTTGGAGTCTAAGATTTTGCATATGGCTTTACCACAGCTTTAAAATAAAAGATTCCCTAATAATGGTAATATATATATATATATATATATATATATATATATATATATATACACAACAGAACATTATTGAGTCTTAAAAAAGAAGGAAATTCCATTGTTTATGACAACATGGATGAAACTGGAGGACATTATGTTAAGTGAAATAAGCCAGGCATTGAAAGACAAATACTGCATGAACTCACCAATATGTGGAATTGAAAAAAATCAAATTCGTAGAAACAGAAAGTAAAATGGTGGTAACCAGAGGCTAGGAGTTGGAGGAGTTGGGGAGTTGTTGGTCAAAATTTCAGTTAAACAGGAGGAACAGGTTCAAGAGATCAATTACACAACTTGTGACTACAGTTAACAAAGATATATTGTATATTGTAAATCACTAAGAGAATATATTTTAAGTGTTATCAAGACCAAAAAATAAGTATGTGAGGTAATGCATATGTTGAATAGCTTGATTTAGCCATTTCACAATGTACACATATATCAAAATATCATGTTCACCGTAAATATATGCAATTTTTACTTGTCAATTAAAACAAATTACAAATTTTAAAAAATGATAAATATCTTATTTGTACCTGTTTTCTACTAATAATAGAAAAAGAATCAGTTTCCTTTTTTGTTAAGAGCCCAGATTATTTTAAAATTCTTTTTATTGTGAAAAATATCTTAAGTAAAAAATAATGAATACTTATATTTTTAAAAATGATAATGAAGTGAACACCTAAGTACCTGTAACCCAGCTTTGGAAAGAGATTACCCTGCTAGCATCTGGTCCCCAGAAATAACCACTCTCCTGAAGCTGTGTTAAAGATTCCTTTGCTTTTCATTATAGTTCTACCACATATAAATATTTCTCTATTTAATTTATTATCTAATTTTATTTATCTTTAAATTCATATAAATGGAATCATACTCAATATGTTCTTCTGTGTTATTTTCTTGACCTCAGCATTATGTGTCTGAGATTCATTCATGTTGCTCTTTCTAACAGTTTGTTTTAGTTTGGATTCCTTGGCAACAGATTCTGAGGTGGAGAATTGCATGCAGAAATTTCACCAAAGAGTGCTCTGAAGCAGTAGAACTCTGCACAGTGGTGGAAGTGTTCTGTACCTGCACTGCCTAATAGAGTAGCTGTAGCCACTAGCCACATGTGACTACTGGGTACTTGAATTAATTTAACTTAAAAATAAATTTAAATATCCACATCTAGCTAGGGGACAGCAGTATTGCACAGCAGAGCTCTAGAGAGATATACCTGTAAGGAAGCAGGAAAGCAAGATCAGGCAGAGGGAAAAGCTGACTCAGCCAATCCTACAGGAAGGTCTAGAGCTGGGATGGACCTTCAAAGCTGTTCCCAGTTGCAGCAAAGCACCTGAACTTTAGTATCACAGCATAAGCCAGTCATTGATGCTGCCTTCTGGAAGAGGGAGCACTTTTAGTGAGTCCAATTTTTGCCTCTGAGAGCAATTTCCAGTGAGGAGCACACCTGTGCACCTTCAGCAATCACTATCACCAGCAGCTAGGGGGTTGGTGCTAGGCTGTAAGGAGGGAGTGTGAGAAGAGCACCACAGTATCCACACAGCTGGTCATTCATTTTCACTGCTCTGCAGGCATTCCATTATATAAGTAAACCACAATTTATTAACATATTCTATAGATGATGGGGAGTTGGGTTATTTCCATTGCGGGGAGGTATGGCTATAATAAGCAATGTTTCTCTAAACAGCCCTGTATACATGTCCTGATGAATTAATGCAAGAGTTTCTCTAGGATATATGTTTATAAGTGGAATTACAGGGAGCTAAGATATATGCATAGCTGACTTCACTAGATAATGCCCAGCTGTTTTCCACAATGGTTGTATTCTTTACAAATTACAGCCTTTCATTCAATATCTCAGTTATGTCAATTGAGAGGTTTATTCAGAAGTTCCAATCTACCATGCAGAAGATAAACTTGGGGCTTTAATATTATTTCCCCCTGAATAAAGTATAAAATAAGTTTATCCTGAAGTGGTTGGCAGGATTCTAAAATAACGCCTAATGAGTCATGCTCTTGTGTAATGTTTTTCCTTTAAGTGTGGGCAGAACCTGTGACTTGCTTGTAACCAATAGAATATGGCAAAAACTGTAAATCAGAAACAAAAATCTAAATTCATGTTTAGATTATATGTTAAAGGCAAAATGGTTTTACAGATATAATTACGGATTCTTTTTTTTGTGTGTGTGTGTGTGTGTGTGTGTGTGACCGGTAAGGGGATCGTAACCCTTGGCTTGGTGTTGCCCACACTGCGCTCAGCCAGTGAGCGCACCGGCCATCCCTATATAGGATCTGAACCCGTGGCCTCGGCGCTTCCAGCGCCACACTCACCCGAGTGAGCCACGGGGTCGGCCCTAATTATGGTTTCTAATAGGTTTGAATTGAATCAATGAACAGAGAGATTATACTGAGTAGTCCTGCCCTAATCAGATGAACATGAGCCCTTTAAAAGGGGCTTGGGACTTTTTTGAGATCAAGAAGATTGTGCTGCTGGCCTTAATAAATCAAGCTTACATGAGTTCTACAGACACACAAAAAATTAACTCTGCCAACAACCACATGAGCTTGCACAGGGACCCTGAACCTCAGATGAGATCCAACCCCCGGCTAACACATTGATTCCTGCCTTTTGGGACATAGAACAGAGGACCCAATGAATCTGTGCCTGGACTCCTGACCAATGGAAACTGTCTGACAATAAATGTGTACTCTTTAAAGCTGCTAAAATTGTGGTGTAAAGCTAGGGCTTACAGAACTGGGTTACAAACCCTCCACATGCAGGTCTGTGAGGTAGGTAGTAGAAAAGAAAAGGTCCTGGGAGCCATGGGTAAAGAAAAATGAATGGGTTTTATTCAGATCTAGGAACAACTGTCCTAGTGACTTCTCTGAGAGTTCTGAGAAGCACTGTGGATCAGAGCTGTTAGTCTTTTATACTTAAGTCCGTAACCCTGGACACCTGGGTGCCCATATGCAATTACATTAAGTAGTAATAAGGAACACCTGAGGATATTTACAGCAAATGCTCGGCAAGATTCTGAACATCTCAGGGGCCCTGACCATTTTCCTATCTTTTCCCAACATGTGGTAATTTGCTACACAGCCATAGAAAACAAATATAACTATTTGCAGAAAAAAATCCTCTTTTTTTCAATCATACCATTTTATTTTCTCTAAATGACTATTTCATTTCTTCATATCTTTTGCGTTTGTAGAGAGAGACTTTATTACTTCTAACTTTAAGAGAATTCTTCATTCCTTGAAAAGAGACACTGAGTATCACTCAAATAGCTACAGCATAGTATCCTGTAGAGATGGCTTCCTTTCAAATAAATTATATTCCTTTTTCGTGGTTGAGTGTATCTACAGGAATTCAAGGATTAGCGAGAAATTATTTATGTCTATTTCAAGGGGAAAATATCTGAAAAATACTTTTACAAAACATCTAAGAATACCTAAGTTTAAGATGAGAAAAGGTAAGGGTTATTCACAATATTTCAAAATTCCTTTAAGGACAGAAGGGTGTTTTGAGAAGATAATATAACAGAAATATAAGAAAAATGTGGTGACAACTTGCAACTTAGCCAGAAAAAGCCTATAAGAGTTTAAATTTTATAAAGAACAATGGGGTTGTATAAGGGTAATAAAAAAGGTCATGAAAAAATAGAATTGAAAGATAATATAAATCTTTCCATGAACTTTTTGAACTCCCCTCATGTTATTAGCTGCTAAAAGAAAGAAAACTAAACTCTAATTTGAGTGATAAGTTTTATTCTCACTCATATAAAGTCTGTAAAAATCAGTCTGCCTGATACTCAAGTGGTCTCCCTTTTATTGTTTTCATTCTCTGAAAGCAGGGCCTAAAAATAAAATAAAATACTTGGAGGTAGTTTATTTAAGACCTGATCCCAGGAAAGAGATGTTGAATATTTAGAGGAAACAAGATAAGAAAGAGAAAAAAGCAATAAAGTGTTCTGTAATGAGCTGGTTACTTCCACCTTCCACTGTCAACTGAGGCTGTTCCTCTGAGCACCTGCTGGGAAACCACACAGAACATACCTCAGAATTGTCCTAGTGAACGATGGGGACGACAGTGGGTTTAGCAGTGTCCCACCAAAACATTTGTCCATGCAGTACCTCAGAATGTGACTTAATTTGGAATAAGGGCCTTTGCAGATATGATTAGCATAAACATCTTGAGATGAAATCATCCTAGATTAGAGTAGTCTCTAAATCCAATGACAGGTGCTCTTGAAAGAGCCAGAAAAGGAGCAGACACACTGACACACAGACAGAAGAAGGTCATGTAAAGACAGAGGCAGAGAATGGTGCCATGCAGCCACCAACGGTAGAATGTAAAGGATTGCTAGCAGCCATCAGGACCTGGGAGAGAGGCATGAAATGGATTTTCTCTCACAGACAGCAAAAAGAATCAACCCTAACAACAACTTAACATTAGATTTCTCACCAACAGAACTGTGAGAGAATACATTTATGGTTTTTTTAAGCCACCACGTTTGTGGTCATTTGCTAGGGCATCCTGAGGAAACATACATGGGCCTGAGCTGTGGACTTCCCTGCATTTCCTGGTCACACCTGAATGTGACAGAATGGCCTTCGATGACTTTATAACAAAAAGCTCTGAGCAGCAAAGCAGAGAGAGGTTAACCAAGTACTTGATGTGAGACCTTGGCAACATACATGGAACTATTCACCAGGGATGTGCTGAAATCAAGTGGACTAAAGGGATGTGTTACTGACATCCAGGAACAACTGACTTACTTCTCCAAGCAGTAATTTAGAGAACAAGGCCCCTTTCATCTTGTGGTTCTGGAAACTTATACATGGTACCAAGATGGCTGTACTTTTAGATAGCAACTGGAAGAAGAAAAAAGTGCATGGAAGCTTGAACATGGAAGCTTTATAGGCTGGAGCACTTTTGCTCACATTCTATTGGCTAGAACAGTACCTTTCTGCAACTATCTGCACAGGACTCTAGGAAATACAGTGGTTCTGGTTACCTATTGCTGTGTAACAAACAATACCAAATTTCAATGGCTGGGAAAAAAATCAGTAATTTATTTTGCTCATGAAGCCGCATCTGAACTTTGGACAAGGCCAAGTTGGGGTGGCTTATCCATGTGGCACTAGCTGAAGTGGCTCAACTAGAGCTGGACAACTCACTTTTATGGTGGCTTACAGACATAGCTTGAAGGCTGGCGACAACTGCTGTCTAGAAGCTCAGCTGAAGTTGTTGTCTAGAGGCCTTAGTTCATTTCCATGTGGGCCTCTCCATAGATGCTACATTTCTTCCAAGTGAAAAATGAATTCACTCATTCTCAACAGCTCATAAAATTGTCATCCTATGACAGCATTCGGCTATGCTTGAGCTTCAGGATCCCTCTAAATAGGACCAAATGGAGATGAGGTTCCCCAGGTGCATTTTCTCAGCTATGGTACCTTTTGATCTGAATATCTGGAAACTAAAGTGACAAGTTGTCTTCCCCTTCCCAAACACCCAGGGTACAGTGGTGAGATAGAAATAGTGTAACAGCAATAGGCATTTCTGTTCAAAAAATGGGAATGGGGACAGGAGACATGTAACAGTCATTTGTTCATAGAAATTCTGAAATCTAGCCAGGAACATGTTGCCAGTTCTTCATTAGGGCCCAGTCCTGCTCTCAGGGGCTGATCATCCTTGACTGACTGGCTCTTGGCTTTATTTGGGGCTCTTGGCCTTGGCCTTGAGTCATCCATCCTGTCCCACAAGAAATGGTTTACGATTACAATTAAGTAGCCTTCTACCCTGTTTAATGCCCAAAGAAGTTTGGTGAGTCAAAGACTTCTTTTCATTTCATACAGACTCAAATCCTCTCAGTCAAAACTTGATATATTTATTTCAAGTATCTTTGGACATTCCATTAGATAAAAGCAACAACCATATTTCTTTGATATGGACCTTCTCTACCTGTAGTGGATTGAGTTATGTCCCCCCAAACTCATTGAAGCTTGAATTGTGTACTCCAAGTTTTATGTATTAGAAACTTAGCCCCACTGTGACTGTTAGGAAGATGGGAAATTCTATTATGGCAATTGAAAGTTCATTTGAAAGGTTGAGGCTTGAAGAGGTGGTTGGATTGTAGGACAGTGCAGTAGTGAATGGTTTAAAAATGGTGGTCAGGAGCATGGTTCTGAGGGCTTTAAAAGAAAAGAGAGGAGAGTCTGTGTCTCTCTCTCTCTACTCTCTCTGCTCTGCCATTTCACAATGTGATACCCTGCATCACTGTTGCCACCACCAAGACCCTCACCAGATGTGTTCCCTGGACTTTGGACTTTCTAGCCTCTGAAACTGTAGGCAATAAATTTCATTTTCTTGTAGGTCACCCAGTTTCAGGTATTTTGTTATAAACAGCAGAAATGGACTAATACACTACCTTAGGTTAAAAGTTATAGGACTATGGGACAATGCACATAAGTTTCTTGGAAACCATACCAGATATACCTTAAATATTCATGAACCTCTTAGAAACCTTCCTATGGACCCAGACATCTTACAAGTTCTTAGAGCCGTACTGACAAAGCACCTTGGATTTGATACGTTCCCTGAAGCTACATCTTACATTGAGAGTCTTGCTTTCTGGAGAGATTGAGGATGAGAAAATATTATTTTTGAACCCAAGAAGTCCTGACTCCTTTATATTTCCTCTGAATTCTAATTGAAAATGATCAGTTTGTTTTTTAGCTTATCTCACCCTCCAGCTGTATCTTATTCTACATGGCTGTGTTCAAACATGTGGCACTGTCAGCATTCCACCAAATCCACCAGTTTGCATTATATTTTCTACGTTTCACACTTATTGCAGGTGACAGTGTTGCCAAATTTTCCCCACTGAATAACAAGATTCACCTTTTATCTGTCCTAAAATAACAATTTCCTCACTGTACTTCAAGTTCTCACCAGATGTTCTGTTTTCACTATCAATCGTTCTGAAGCCCTTCAGCTTCTGCCCTCTACCACTCAGTCCCAAATCAATGCACATTTTAGGTTTTTATTACATTAATTCCGCACTTCCAGTCTCAATTTCTATTTCAGTTATTTATTTTTGAATAACAAACCACACCCCCAAAGCCTAATGTTTAAAGCAACAGCAATAGCTTATTTTGCTCACAATCTGCAGTTGGGGCAGTGTTGTGTGGTAAGGCTGATCTCTGCTCCATGCGGCTTCAGCTGATAAGGCTACCCTGAGCTGGAGGACCTACTCCCAATAAGGCTTACTGACATGGCTAACCAGATCTGTCAATTCTTCTCCACATGGACCTCTCCATGAGGCTTCTTGGGCTTCCTCACAGCATAATGGCTGTTTTTCAGAGCAAATGTCCCAAGAGACAGGAAGTGGGAATCGCCAATTTTTAAGGACCTCAGTCTGGAAACAGACATAGGTCACTTTTGCCTTATTCTATTGGTCAAAGTCACCCATATTCAAGAAAAGGGAATACAGACATACCTTTCTATGGAAGGATAGTCAAAGAATATGAAACTATTTTTAACCCTCCACAGTAGTTTAGCTAAGTACCCAAGACTAAGGGAAAACTGATTTGGTGAACAGCTTTCCTGTCTCTGCCACAATGTAGAGCCTTTTAAAACTGTTTAGCCTTTTAAACAATAAACATATATTTTATTAACATCCTATCAAGTGCCCAAAACTTATTGTTTTAGTCCATTCAGGCTATTATAACAAGATATCTTAGACTGGTTAATTTATAAGCCACAGAAATTTATCGCTCACAGTTCTAGAGGTTGGGAAGTCCAAGATCAAGGCACCAGCAGATTCAGTGTCCAGTGAGGACCTAGTCCTCATAGAGAACACCTTCTTGCTGTGTCCTCACATGGTGGAAGAGGTGAGAAAACTTCCTCAGGCCTCTTCATATGGGCACTGGTCCCATTCATGATGGCTCCACCTTCGTGACCTAATCACTTCCCATAGGTCCCACTTCCTAATACTACTGCACAGGGAATTAGGTATAAACATAATTATATGAAATCGGGGATGGGGGTACAAACATTTATACTGTAGCACTTATGGATTGTGTTTTCATCTCTGTGAATTTAGTTACAGTCATATAATCATAGAAATGTATATTTAAAAGAAACTCAGAGGGTACATGGATGATTTTTAGATACAATAGTTTAGAAGGGACTTCTTGTACAACACTCTCTGAAAGGGGTGTTTCTATGTGGTATGCCTCCAAATGCCTGGGGGTTTATAACATTTGGAGACATCTGATACTTAGAAGATTTTCCTTGTGTTGTACTAAAAATCTTCTGTACTGAAAAGTTTACTCACAAATACTAATATTATTTCCTTGACCATACAAAACAAATTCAATGTATCTTTCAATCCTTTCTATACAAAAACTCATCATGTATTTGAAGTTGGTTTCATGTGTTTGAAACTGCTGAATTTGCTATCTTTGGTTTAAGCACTATAGCTTCTTTTAAAGATGTGATATCTTAGGGCCGAGCCCGTGGTGCACTCGGGAGAGTGCGGCGCTGGGAGCGTGGTGACGCTCCCGCCGCGGGTTCGGATCCTATATGGGAATGGCCGGTGCACTCACTGGCTGAGTGCAGGTCACGAAAAAGACAAAAAAAAAAAAAAAAAAAAAAGATGTGATATCTTAAATGGACAATAAATGCCAGCCAGATATGATGCATTGCATTTTTCCTTTTAATTTAAACTTAATTTATGTAAAAATAAAAGAACAAAACTATTAGTTTATCCATTAAAACTTTCATATGCATCTCTCTGGGATCCTAACAAAAATCTTGTTAATTAGGTAGAGCATAGACCATAAATGTAATTAAATGTGAGTATTCACCTATGATAATAATAAATATCTGTTATTAAGATATTCTACAAATATGATTCCTAGAATTATCAGAAACATAGAATTAGTATATCTATCACCATTTCAGTATTAGGAATCCAAAGTTTGAAGAGACTAATTCTTTGCCCAAATTCATACAATACATTAATGGTAAGCTGATACCAGAATATAAATTTCTGATTCTCAGTTCAGTTGATTTTTTTTCCTATTTTACTGTGAGGTTACATAATTTGTGTATTTAAAAGTTCACATTTAGAATTGTGATAATTTATACTTACGTATAGATTGCTTAACCATGTAAAGAGTCCGTTCAAATTCCAGGAACCATTTAGAGCTGTTAAAAGCCACTTAGAGTGTCTAAACACTTAAAAAATGTAGTTTTGGCAATTTAAATGTCAAGATACCTCTGACTTATTGAAGCTTAAAGGACCCAGTGAAGATTCTTTGAATATTCTGCTGTAATAAAAGTGAAATATTCTACTATATGAAAATTCCTTATTTTTTCTAGGTAGATTAATGTATTTTTAATTTTCAGTAATTACTCTTATTTAAGACCACTAGTTTTTCAATTATTTTGTTCTCAATTAACAACAGTATATTAATTTACTTGAGAATACCAGTAATTTCCTAGTGACTGTTAATTTAAAAAGTAATGTTTGCAAAAGGATCTAGCATTGGAATGTATCAACAGCTGGAAGGGATGCCACATAAATATCCAGTAAAATATTCTGCCTCATCTTAAGATCAGGGAACTGTATGTAGTTGGACATTTGTCAGATGTAAAGGTGAAACTGAAGCCTTTTGTTATCCTGACAGAATGTAAAATGGAGCAAAGCCATGACTGATATTGGGATCTAGAAGAAACTATATCACTCTTCTTCCTAAAAAATGAGGCCTATTTTAACCTGACTTAATTACAAGTTAGTAGTAGATTCTTCCTATGTCGATGAGGACTTCATAAAAGCAGTGCTGTGTATATAAGTCCAGATTCCCAGGCCATATTGGCAGTTATCCTGATTTGGTAGATCTGCAACAGGGGTTGTAAAAATCAACTGTCTGTCGAGAGTTTCAAGATGGCAGTGGCTGCGGCGGCTGGCGCGGAGTAGCTGAGGTGGAAAAGGCGGCCACTGGGCCTCAGGCAGCCGGGAAACTTGTGGACCTTTCTCTTGCCATCTCTTAAGGGAGGACTGCTGCTGCTGGCCGGTCGTGGGGGGTGACCGCCACTTTGCCCCCGGCAGGAGAGGCTGCCTCATTTACAGGCAACAGCTTTGAAGTGTGGAGCAGGAAAAGAACTGTTTCTTAGATGCAAAAGTGAGTCTCTAAACAGGGAACACGGCGCCAGGGCTGCTGTGGATGCAGACAGGATCCCGGAGGCCGGGGCCGCGCTGAAGGCGGCCAGCTGCCCTATTCAGGATTCGAGGTTTCAGGCCGGCATTAAAGAAGATTCCTGGGAACGCCGAGCCGCGCCGCGACTGAACAGCCCGAGGCGGCAGCGGCCGCGAACAGGGAAGGCGACAAACCAGAGACAGAGAGTGAACACCCGACCTGGCACAGCCCTGTGAGTGACCCTTGATCCAGCTCTGTTCAGGGGGATTACGCCCACCCGGCTCCCGCCTGCATCACCAGGCCACTCACCGCCTGGGGTGGCCTCCATTTTCCCAGGTGCAGGGAGCTCCGCCCGGCTCCACCCTCACTGAGCCTTCCCACTTGCTTGGCCCCGCACGGGGCTTTCTGGAGCCTGCGGGCCGGCCTCCCCTCCCACTCCCTCCGCGGTTCTCTGGTGGGGCTGGTGGCAGGGGGCGTCCCCGGCCAGTGTTGGGAGGGCAAGGAAGTACGGGCGGGCCAACTGTCACTCCACCACACCCTGGAATCCGGCCCCCAGTAAACTTCCTGTTACTGGGAGGCAGATACCATCTCTGCAGCCACCAGTTCGGAAAAAAGCCTAACCAATGTCTGGTTGGGAATAGCGTGGTACGAGAGTTCCCAGGTCCACTTGAACCTGCCGGAGAGCAGGCTGCAGGTGGGCGCTAGATTCGGTCTATGCCGGGGGGATACAAAGGTGAACAAGTCCCGAGAAAGATCTACACAGTGCTACAAAGGCACCCAGAGCGACCGGTCGTCTGTGCCTAGCAGAAACCTGGTAGACTTCCTGGGCGAGGCGGTGCCGAGCAGGGTCTTGAAGGCCCAGCTGATAGAAGACGGGCACAGAAGACATGCCCCAGCCCAGCACAGTGTGCAGAGTGAGGAGACGTGCGACCTGGGAGGCAGAGACTCGACAGAAACCACACACCCGGTGGGGTCGCCACTGCACGATCCAACAGCCTGGGCCAGAGCACACGGAACAGGGAGAAGTCCTGCACAGGAAGTGAAAGCTCAACAGAGATCACACACCCTGTGGTACGTGATCCACCAGCCCAGCAGAGTCCAAGCTGACCAGAAAGGTGGCTCCCTGGAGAAGCCCAAGACCCGAGGCAACCACACACACAAGGCACTAGAGGCCAACTGAGCAGTCACGAAGGGAGCCATACGAAATTGGCAACCACAGCAACATCCTAGTTAGTCATTACTCTCAAACCAGTGGTCTGTGAAACCCCCTGCCACAATGAATAAACACCAAAAAAAAGATACCAGAAATACAAAAAATCAAGAAAGTACACCACCAAAAGTTAATAAATCTCAAACTCTAGATCCTATAGAACAAGAAGCCCTTGAAATAACTGACAAGGAATTTCGAGTGATAATTCTAAGGAAACTGAACGAGATACAAGAAAACTCAGCTAGACATCATGATGAAACGAGAAAACTATACAGGATCTGAAAGAGGAAATGTACAAAGAAATCAATGTCCTGAAAAAAAATGTAGCAGAACTTGCTGAACTGAAGAAGTTATTCAGTGAAATAAAAAACACAACAGAGAGTTTAACCAGCAGGCTTGTCGAAGTTGAAGAGAGAACCTCTGAACTTGAAGATGGGCTGTTTGAAATAACACAAGCAGACAAAAAGAAACAAAAAAGAATCAAGGACATTGAAGAAAATCTGAGAGAGATATCAGACAACCTCAAGCGCTCAAATATCCGAGTCATGGGTATTCCAGAAGGGGAGGAAAATGGAGATTCCATTGAAAACATATTCAACAAAATAGTGGCAGAAAACTTCCCAGGTATAGGAAAAATCACAGATCTTCAGATCCAGGAAGCTCAACGATCTCCAAACGTATTCAACCCAAAAAGGCCTTCTCCAAGACATGTCATAGTCAAATTGGCAAAACTCAGAGACAAAGAGAGAATCTTAAAAGCTGCAAGAGAGAAGCGTCAAATCACCTATAAGGGAGCCCCAATCAGGTTAACATCAGACTTTTCATCACAAACCCTAAAAGCTAGAAAGGAATGGGATGATATTTTCAAAATACTAAAAGACAAAGATTGCCAGCCAAGAATACTCTACCCTGCAAGGCTATCCTTCCGAAATGAGGGGCAAATAGTATATTTCTCAGACAAACAAAAACTGCGGGAGTTCACTACCACAAGACCACCCTTACAAGAAATCCTCAAGGGAGTACTGGGTTTGGTTCCTGAAAAATAACTACCACTGCCATAAAAACCTAAGAAAAATCTAAACCCGCTTGTACAATAAAAATGGCATTCATGAAGAGAAAACAAGCTAACAAAAACACTATCTACAACCTAAGGAACCAACAAACACAGAAACCAAACAGTAAATCAGAAAGCAAGGAAAAAAAGACACCTAAGACAACCAAACAACCAATAAAATGCTAGGAATAAATCAACACATTTCAATAACAACTCTTAATGTAAAAGGCTTAAATTCCCCAATCAAAAGACACAGACTGGCTGACTGGATCAAAAAGGAGGACCCAACTATATGCTGCCTACAAGAGACCCACCTCACCCATAAAGACTCACACAGACTAAGAGTGAAAGGATGGAAAAAGATTTACCATGCAAACAGAAAAGAAAAACGAGCTGGAGTAGCTATTCTTATATCTGAAAAAAAAGACTTTAAACTAAAAACCATAAAAAGAGACAATGAGGGACACTACTTAATGATAAAAGGACTGATCCATCAAGAAGACATAACAATCATAAATATGTACGCACCCAATGTTGGAGCAGCCAGATTTATAAAACAAACGCTATTAGACCTAAAGAAGGAAATAGACACTAATACCATAATAGCAGGGGACGTGAACACCCCACTGTCACTATTAGACAGATCATCTAGGCAAAGAATCAGTAGAGAAACACAAGATCTAAACAAGACTCTAGACCAATTGGAATTGGCAGATATCTACAGAACATTCCACCCAACAACCTCAGAATATTCATTCTTCTCAGCAGCACATGGATCATTCTCCAGGATAGATCACATATTAGGTCACAAATCAAGTTTCAACAAATTCAAAAAAATTGGAATTATCCCATGTATCTTCTCAAACCACAATGGATTAAAACTAGAAATTAATAACAAAGGAAACTCTGGAAGCTATACAAACACATGGAAATTAAACAGCATTCTACTTAATGACATATGGGTCCAAGAAGAAATCAAGCAGGAAATCAAAAAATTTATTGAAACTAATGAAAACAATGATACATCATACCAAAACCTGTGGGATACTGCAAAAGCAGTATTGAGGGGGAAATTTATTGCATTAAATGCTCACTTCAGAAGAATGGAAAGATGGCAAGTGAACAACGTAACACTTCACCTTAAAGAACTAGAAAAACAAGAACAATCCAAACCTAAAGTTAGCAGACGGAAAGAAATCATTAAGATCAGAGCAGAACTGAATGAAATGGAAAACCAAAAAACAATTCAAAAGATCAACGAATCAAAAAGTTGGTTTTTTGAAAAGATAAATAAAATTGACAAACCATTAGCATGGCTAACAAAAAAAAGAAGAGAGAAGACTCAAATAACAAAAATTAGAAATGAAAAAGGCGATATTACAACTGATTCATCTGAAATACAAGGAATCATTCGAGACTACTATAAACAACTATACACCAACAAATTTGAAAATCTGGAGGAAATGGATAAATTTCTGGACACACACAAGCTCCCAAAACTGAACCATGAAGATGTAAAAAATTTGAACAGACCAATAACAATAAAGGAGATTGAAGCTGTTATCAGAAGGCTCCCAACAAAGAAAAGCCCAGGACCAGATGGATTCACAGCAGAATTTTACCAAACATTCAAAGAGGAATTGACACCGATTCTTTACAAACTATTCCAAAAGATTGAAACGGACGCAAATCTCCCAAACTCATTCTATGAAGCAAACATCATCCTGATACCAAAACCAGGTAAAGATATAACCAAAAAAGAAAACTACAGGCCGATATCCTTGATGAATATAGATGCAAAAATCCTCACTAAAATACTAGCAAACAGAATACAGCATCACATACGTAAAATTATTCATCACGACCAAGTGGGATTCATCCCAGGGATACAAGGTTGGTTCAACATACGCAAATCAATAAATGTGATACACCATATTAATAAACTCAAACACAAGGACCATATGATCATCTCTATAGATGCTGAAAAAGCATTTGATAAAGTTCAGCACTCATTCATGACAAAGACCTTCTATAAGTTAGGTACAGAGGGAAAGTATCTCAACATAATTAAAGCCATATATGCCAAACCCACTGCCAATATCATCCTGAATGGGCAAAAGCTGAAAGCTTTTCCTTTAAGAACAGGAACTAGACAAGGATGCCCACTCTCACCACTCCTATTCAACATACTGTTGGAAGTACTAGCCAGAGCAATCAGAGAAGAGAAGGAAATAAAGGGCATCCAGATTGGAAAAGATGAAGTCAAACTGTCCCTGTTTGCAGATGACATGATCCTATATATCGAACAGCCTAAAACCTCTACAGAAAAACTGTTGGAATTGATAAATGATTTCAGCACAGTAGCAGGATACAAAATCAACACGCAAAAATCAGTTGCATTTCTTTTCTCCAATAGTGAACATGCAGAACAAGAAATGAAGAAAGCCTGCCCATTTACAATAGCCACCAAAAAAATAAAATATTTAGGAATTGAGTTAACCAAGGAGGTGAAAAATCTCTATAATGAGAACTACAAACCACTGCTGAGAGAAATTAGAGAGGATACAAGAAGATGGAAAGATATCCCATGCTCTTGGATTGGAAGAATCAACATAGTGAAAATGTCCATACTACCTACCCAAAGTGATATACAAATTCAATGCAATCCCCATCAAAATTCCAAAGACATTTTTCTCAGAAATGGAAAAAACTATCCAGACATTATGGAACAATAAAAGACCACGCATAGCCAAAGCAATGCTGAGCAAAAAAAAATAAAGCTGGAGGCATAACACTACCTGACTTTAAGCTATACTACAAGGCTATAATAACAAAAACAGAATGGTACTGGCATAAAAACAGACACACTTACCAATGGAATAGAATAGAGAATCCAGAAATCAACCCACACACTTACTGCCATCTGATCTTTGACAAAGGCACCAAGCCTATTCACTGGGGAAGGGACTGCCTCTTCAGCAAATGGTGCTGGGATAACTGGATATCCATATGCAGGAGAATGAAACTAGATCCATACCTCTCACCGTATACTAAAATCAACTCAAAATGGATTAAGGATTTAAATATACACCCTGAAACAATAAAACTTCTTAAAGAAAACATAGGAGAAATACTTCAGGAAATAGGACTGGGCACAGACTTCATGAATACGACCCCAAAAGCACGGGCAACCAAAGGAAAAATAAACAAATGGGATTATATCAAACTAAAAAGCTTCTGCACAGCAAAAGAAACAATTAACAGAGTTAAAAGACAACCAACAGAGTGGGAGAAAATATTTGCAAAATATACATCTGACAAAGGATTAATATCCAGAATATATAAGGAACTCAAACAACTTTACAAGAAGAAAACAAGCAACCCAATTAAAAAATGGGCAAAAGAGCTAAGTAGGCATTTCTCTAAGGAAGATATACAAATGGCCAACAGACATATGAAAAAATGCTCAACATCACTCAGCATCTGGGACATGCAAATCAAAACCACACTGAGATACCATCTAACCCCAGTTAGGATGGCTAAAATCCAAAAGACTCTGAACAATAAATGCTGGCGAGGTTGTGGAGAAAAAGGAACTCTCACACATTGTTGGTGGGACTGCAAAATGGTGCAGCCTCTATGGAAAATGGTATGGAGGTTCCTCAAACAATTGCAGATAGATCTACCATACGACCCAGCTATCCCACTGTTGGGAATATACCCAGAGGAATGGAAATCATCAAGTCGAAGGTATACCTGTTCCCCAATGTTCATCGCAGCACTCTTTACAATAGCCAAGAGTTGGAACCAGCCCAAATGTCCATCATCAGACAAGTGGATACAGAAAATGTGGTATATCTACACAATGGAATACTACTCAGCTATAAAAACGAATGAAATACTGCCATTTGCAACAACATGGATGGACCTTGAGAGAATTATATTAAGTGAAACAAGTCAGGCACAGAAAAAGAAATACCACATGTTCTCACTTATTGGCGGGAGCTAAAAATTAATATATAAATTCACACACACACACACACAAACACACACACACACACACACACACAAAAACAAACCGGGTGGGGGGGAAGAAGATATAACAACCACATCTACTTGAAGTTGATATGACAAGCAAACAGAAAGGACATTGTTGGGGGAGGGGGGAGGGAGAAGGGAGGGAGGGAGGTTTTGGTGATGGGGAGCAATAATCAGCCACAATGTATATCGACAAAATAAAAAAAATAAAAATAAAATTAAAAATTTAAAAAAAAAAAAAAGAAAAGAAAATCAACTGTCTGTCTAACAAGCAACCCAAGTGATTCTGATGTAGATGATACAAGCACTGGACTTAGAAAAACATGGAAAACAGAGGAGGAGGAGGAAGAAGGAAAAAGCAGTTTTAAATTTAGTCTAGTCTCAAATTTCGCTCCTCAGTGTTTCTTTTAGATTCTCTGTATAGGTTGCAATTCACCTTTTCCCAAGACATGTTTGGTATGGACTTTAAAAGCCAGTTATACAACAGATCAGGGCAATTGCAACATAGACTCTGTCCTAGCTCTCCCAGAAAGGTAAAGGTGCCACTGGTTTATCTGTGGTGAAAGTAAACTATGAGTTCCATGGCATGGCCAGAATACTAAGGGCTAGTCATTAAGTATATGATTAAGATCCAGCCAATTAGAGAATCCAGGTACCCAGAGATACTTCCGTATCTCTCCCATTCATGGACAAAATTTAAGTAAGTTACCATATGTCAGTAAAATTCAGTGGCTGAAGAAAGCAACTCTGACAGTGGCATTAAAGACTAATAGTGGAAACAACCTTTGAAGTAGGTGGATCAAAGTTGATGAAGTTGCAGACGGTCTGTATAAGGGATGGAGTGAACTTTGCCAAAGGCAAATTTAAAAAGTAATGGAAAATATTGGCATCATCTTAAAGCAAATGCCTCATTTATATTAGATTTTAAGCTACATCAGGAAACTTCTTAAGTTGTCAATCAAAAACTTTGGTATTTCCATTTAGCAATGACTCTCAAACTTTTTAATTAGGGAGAGAGGTAATAAGCCCTATTGATAATACCTTCATTTGCTTCACTATGCTTTGGCACACAAAATATGATTCTTTCCCACTATCCAACATGAGTAATTTTATTATTAGGAGAAGGAAGGTAGAGTGAAGTAGGCTCTCTTGAGAATATTACGTTTTCAAGGTCTGGGTTTTCTGATTTTTCTGACGTTATATGACATTGGATGGACCACTTTAAACTATCTCAGGCTTAGGTACATCATCTGTAGAATGCAGAAATTGCAATAGATATTGCAATAGATGTTGTCTGCAGCCTTTTCAGTACTATGGCATGATTAAAAAACAAAGAAAAGAATGCTGTGGGTGGAACTATGAGCTGTTGGCAAAAGTCGTGAAGAAGCGAGGACAAAAATAATTTGCATTTACTTATACATTCATTTTTAACTTCTGTATTTCTTCCTCTTTTATCTTGTATGTGGACAATCTCCTTGATTTTACTCCAGATGCAAGACCCTGGAATCTAGTCACTGTTTTTGTCTGAGCTGACAAAGCAGGGATTATAGAACTCTCTGGTATGGTGGCTAACTAGCTCACATAAATCACACATACATCTTAACAACTCTTCTTTTCATTTTTCTCCTTCCACTAAGTGAAAGCCTCTACAAAATATTTTCAAATATTGTTTTTTTTTATTTCCTGTCCATCCCTTCACACCAAAAGCAGAGAGTCATGTCATTTTGCTTAGGTGTAATTGATCAAACAGTGGGCTTTAACCTTCTAGGATTACCAAGACAAGCAATCTTAACATAGTCATTCTGGACACCATCATATTATTTTGATGGTTTTCTATTTGGGTAAGCAGAGTAGGCAGTCTGTGAAGATCTGAGAGCTGAAATCCCTTGATCTTCCTATTGTGTTCATATCTGGTTCAACATAGTGCCCCAAATTGAACAGAATTAAACCAACACTAGTTGTGAGAAGCAAATGAAAGGCCTGTGGTTATAAGAACAGTAAGGATTAGTAACTCTCGTTGAAACCTTTGGGACAGTAGGGTGTTGGTGATAAAACAATGACAATTAAGAACTCTCTAAACCAGGAGGAAATCAAATGGCTTAGAACCAGACTTAGACTAGACTGACAAACCTAGTTCTAAAGCAGTCTTTCTATTCATCATCCTGGCCTACAGAACAGAGCCACCAATAGACTTTTTAGTGATGCTAATGCCCCTCTCAACAGCACTATCCTGGTTGCACTGGTGAATGGTGTCTTCTCTGGGCCTTTCTGAGGAACATAATCATCTAGTGGGTCTAGCTATTGTGCCTCTAACTTTCAAGTGAGTGCTAAGCAGTGATGCCAGTTAATATCTCAGGAAGTGCATGGGGATTCCACATAGGCAGCTATAATTTTATTCTCTGAAATCTTTCCTTCTCATTCAAGATATGTAACTCAGCATAAAAATTATCTCAGTATGATTAGTGTGAGGTGATGATTGACATCAGTGTCTATAAACAAAATAAACAGGTTTTGGAGTGGAGGCTAAAAAGGACAAAACAAAGCTATAAGTTTTAAAACATGGTCTACATGTTTTGCTTTCAGTTAAGAAGAGGGAGGAATTAAGGCAACCCGTAGTTTACTCATATCTAAAATGAGAATAATGATATTTGTCTTTAATATTTGGAAATAAATGAAGGCCACCCAAATGAGAACAAATAAAGGTTATTTATTCAGATCTTGCCACCATGACTTGAATTTGGCAGAAACTCAAAGGCAGGTAGGGAAGTTGGAAAGCCTTTATGGACAAACAGGGAGGGCTTCAGTCGTGATATGATTAGAGGCTGTTGGCATGGAGTCAGCTAAGTAGAAGTGGGACATCCTATGTGTTTGGTTTGGGGAGCAAATTTGGCTGTCTCTGGTTGGTGCTGAGTTGGAAGTAGGGGCAAAATATAAGAAAGCTGGCAGCCATTGTCCAAGCCATGACCATTCTGGGCCAATTGCTACAGAGATTGTGGTTTGGCTACTTGGACTGAGTGCTACAGAGATTGGGTCAGAGTTCTGTCACATACGGTCTAGCCATTGTTTATATATTCAGTCTTCAAGGTTAATGGCATTTTTGTGAGGATTGAACTTAGAATAAGTTGAAAAGATGCCCCTGTTGGTCCTCTTGGAGGGGATGGAGATAGTCTTAGGCAGTAAGTGGAGAACAGCAGTATCTGCAAGAGAGAAGCAAGAAGGGTGGCCCCACTGATGTCAAGAACGACCCAACAGGTTTTCTTGAACTCGGGAAAAGGCATCTAGAGAAACTGTCTTCCTGAATCCTGTCTAAGTGTAGTGAAGATAAATGCACACCTTTTCTTAGCTAATAAACTGTTCACATGGCTCTTCACAAGGATCTTAAATCCCCTGAGCATCTGAAACTTTATGTTCTGCTTCTAAAACCAATGACAGAGTTCTCATTTTTTACATCTGTGAACTGCCAGGGCTAATATTTCCTTATCTCAGAAGTATGAGGAGGTAAACAACCAACTCAGAGTCATAGAAAGTTGCAAATACATTATAAAAGAGCTATCTAGTTCATGGTTTGATATTAATTTGTCTTGTGACATTTTATCACATTTTAAAGATTATTTCTTTTTAAATATTCAGGTCCACCTCTATCTCATTTTCTTTTTTGATGTCTTTATATTCATCCTGTCCCAATTTTTCAAATTCTTAGCATCATTAAACCTTGTTGCCAAGACCTTTAATCATTGCTTACCTGCCTTGAACTAAAGCCATCTTGCTATGCATATTGCAGCAGTCACCTACTTACATGCACACATAAGCACACAAATTTTGTAAGTACTGTTCAGAGATGCCACAGCTTCATTATTTTACCTGAGGAATCATTTTCTTTGGCTCTTCTAGACCATATAGATCTAGAGCCCTTCACCTAATCTCTATTCTTGCCTTCCACTCCCATGACCTGAATGCCTAAACACAAACATCCTACTGACCCTGTCTTTTGCCCATCTTTTTCACTCCCTACTCCCTCTAGACTTGTTCCTCTAATTTCCCTCCCATTTCTTTTCTTCTTTCCTTCAGACCAAAAAACATATTTGTTCTAGCACTTCAACTATTCTTGTCAAACATTTAAATCTCTCTCTTTTTTTTTTTTTTCCTGCTTTCATCGTACACTCCAGTTACAAGTCCAACACTCTGTTTCCTTGGCTTCTAGATCCAGTACTGGAAAAAACTCACGATGATCCAAAGTAGTACCTCTGTAAGTTCAGGAACCTACCCTCACCAGAGCTCTCAAAGCTATTTGGTATTGCCACTCTGGTCCAACTCAAGGTTCTCTCTTATTCCTTACAGGTGCTATTTCACACCTTTACAATTTCTCCAGTACCCTGTCCTACCCCCTCTTCTCTCTGGTTGGAAATATGTAGCTGTCCTTTCTCACCATCAGCAAGACTTATTTGCAAGACCCTTTATCATCTGACTCAGAGGAAGCTATGTTCTTTATTTATGCTTGAAGCTAATCCTCCTACATATACTCTGGATCCCCTTCTCTCCTATTTCAACAGGGGCCGCTCTCTCCCACCTATGCCTCTCTTTTATAAATTCTTTATAAATTCTTTTTTTTTTTCATTTTTAGATATTTTCCCCCCAAGATTTGATCTGTGGTGGCATTATCCTTCCTCTCCTTGAGTAATCTTACATACTACATAACTTCAGCTGCTGCATATATCCTGGAATTCTTCTATCTACATCAACCATTCAAAATGCATTTGAAACTACAGACTGGTCTACCTAATTACCTTTTGGATAGTTCTCCTTGATTTCTCTCTCTCTTTTTTTGTTTTTTTGTTTGTTTGTTTGTTTCTTCAGCAACTGTTCAATGAGTTCTACCAATTTTACTTAACTTTTTTTTTTTTTTTTTTTTGTCATTTTTTCGTGACCGGCACTCAGCCAGCGAGTGCACCGGTCATTCCTATATAGGATCCGAACCCGCGGCGCGGCGGGAGCGTCGCCGCGCTCCCAGCGCAGCACTCTACCAAGTGCGCCACGGGCTCGGCCCTTACTTAACTTTTTCATAAGAGTGTCTCTTCCTCTTTACTAAACTTGTGCTGTCAAGTCACTTCAAACACAAATGTAACAAATACTTGCTTGTTTAAAATCTTTTAATGATCCTTAACAAGTTTGGTTTAAATGCATACTCTTTGACATAACACACAATGTCCTTCGGGACTCTCACATTTCTCTAATCTTTAGTTTACCAACATGTTCAGAGGAATGCTCATCTATTGGAAAGTTTTACAAGATGAGGTGGGAGAATCAGAAGGTAGAGGAAGACTTTACCAAGTTCAAATACATTTAAGAAACTGATGTTCTAGTATTAGCTCTTACAGAAGTGGTCCTCAGTTGGCCTCTGGACCAGCAGCACCAGCATTACTTAAAGGTCATTATAAATGCAAATCTCAGACCTAATCTTGACCTGCTAAATCAAGAACTCTGGAGGTGGGGCCTAAAAATCTGTGTTTTAGTGAGATTTCCCAGGGATGCCAAAATACACTAAAGTTTGAGAACCACGATCTTAGAGAATAACAATGCACATTAGCTTAGGAGAGTTGTCAAGAAGTCTGGAAATAATCTAACTTCATTTAAGGAAATGTTTTCTTAAATTATTCGAGTGTGGATGCTGTGTGTGTATCAGTTATGTGTATGTGTGATACTCACTAACATTGGTAGAATTAATATTAGAGAAACACATTTTGTCAAAAGCTGTTGTAGCCCATCTTACTAGTAATTCTTCAAATACGCATTTGTCATGTGCATTTGCACTTAAATGTCCTATCTTTGCATTTCTCCACCAAATATCTCCCTCCAACTCTCTTCTGGTCAGCTTTTTAGAGGAGGTATTTCACAGTTATATGCTCATTGAAAATACATGGAATGTCACAAAAATATTTCACGGCAACTTTAAAAGTGTTGCATAAAGTCCTTCTGACATAAAGATATCTGTTATTTCAATACTTCTTTTGCCTATAATGATTCTCTCTATATATTGGTCTCTTTTTGGTGGAATATGCTCATATTTTTTACTTGGTATCACAAAAGTGTAGTGTACATCTCATCAGTTTGTCTATATAAGCTTTCCTGTAGTGAAATAACTTTTATAAATATGACCACTGAGAAGCTTTCTTCAGCCTACTCTATATCCTGGCAACTTTCCACATTCAAATATTCTCTCCCTATTACACCTTCACAGATTTTCTTTCAAGTCTCTTTCCTCAATAAGCTATTAAGAAAATAATTATTAGCCACTATTATAATAATCACTATAATTACAACTGATCTGTCATATTTTTATAAATGTATTATAATGTTATTTGTTTGTTGTTATTAATGACTTTATAATTACTATATTTTTATGATAAATATTAATTCATAAGGGTTTTGGTAAATATAAATACACTTATTATTAGTTTTTCTAAATTTCTACTACCATTACCTTAATTTTTCCGATCATAAAGTCAAATACGCTAGTAGATTTCTAGGGTATATTAATAAAGTATTACTCAGAAAATTTTAATTCTTAAGAAACCAAGTAAATATTACAGCACACCTGATGGTACCCCATTCTTTTAGGCACGCAGTATAATAAAATGTAGTACTATAGTAGGTAAAGCCTGATTTATGATACTGTTGTGGTATCCTATGTAAAAACTTAATGATTCAGCATCCAGTTTGGTTTATGCTGAAGCAACATACAGAATTTGGTGCAAAAAAATGGCAGCATCAATAATCCTCTATTGTCATAAAAAAGAATGATGGAAGGGCAATTCGTGACACCTAAGGGACTTTGGAATTAATGCTTACTCAACTGCTTCTTTCTCTTTCCATATCACTCTTTGCAGAATGATAAGTGGCTGTGATGTTAGACATATCATCTATAGTAATTTTTTTTCATTTAATCCCTCACTTAAAATGTAAGACATGTAGTTTGGCTATGTACACATCATGATGATTAATGATCATATTCTAATATAGTCCACTGTGACCATCAGAACTAATTTTATTTACAACCTTCACAACTCACCAGGTTCTCCAGATTCCTACATGCTTCATAGAGAGAGAAATCTATTGAGTTTAATATAATATGTAAATAATTACATTATTGTGACAATAATAAAGTCCTGTTTACAAAATAAATATAGATTTCAATAAAAATTTTAACTTAAAAGTCGGCAAAGCTGGATATTTATAAGCTTGTATTATTGCCTTTTTTTTTTTCTAAAAGGAAAAAAAAAGATATACCTTGATATATCTTGGGAGTTGAAAGGGGAAACCTACCAAGGAGTTTCAAGTGGTTCTCAGGGATCAGATATACAAGAAGATTCTTAAGACCTTTTGGAGCTTGCTTATAGTTCTTGCTATGTGAAGTCATTTATGTCAGTGACTAATTTTGTGACCATTTGAATTTAGCTCTGCAAGTTTTAACATCTGTTGCATTTTGAACATATATATGTCAATAGCTTTTGTAAATACCCTAGGGAAGCACACATGCCTAAAGGTTCATTATAATCTGTGTGTGGAGGTCTCTAGTGGTAAATGGATTTACTATGGGGCTATATTTTAACTTAAGTGATAACAATAGGATGATGACTCATCCAAATGCATGTTTTGATCAGCACTGGAAGTTATGCATATACAACCATTCAGCAGAAGGTGGCTGATCTTCTGGTCACAGAATACATGGCAATTGGATATGATAATAGATGGGGCCAAATAAAATCTAATACACATTTTACATCAGAGTCTTTGAGTTTCCTAAGCAACAAATTGAAGTTTTCAGATATCCAGGACCTATAAGCTTGTAAATGATTTAGCAAAAATAGTCATAGAAGCCATATGCTTCCCACTTATGTGTATACTGGAGCGAAAGTTATCTCTGCCTATATTATTTTGGCTAATTTTAAAAAGTAAATGTAGAAGTGTCTGAGAAGAATACCCACCAAAATAACCATAATAACTTATCTGTATGCTGGAAAGAATTATGTATATTGAGTATGAAATTTATATGCAAAATCTTCACGATTGTTATTGTACTCTGTTAACCTTAAAGTAAATTCAGATGATACCTGGTCACATTCTGCTTTCTAGAGGTGAGAGTTGAAGAATTCAGGCAGTGTGGTAAAGTGAGAAGAATTCAAAGATAATTTAAATTAAAAATAACAAAAAGAGGTAGACTTAACAAAATTTGCGAGCAGGGTGAGAAAGTTCCCGGCAATTCATGTGGCATTTACATATTGTAAAATTTTGCAGTACTTACTTGGTAAACAGGTAGATTTAAGCTCTGCATACTTACTACCAATGTGACTTTGGACAAAATATTTAGGCAGAATACATTTTACACACACACCCACATTCACACACGCACATACACCTTTGTACACATAAAATTCAACCTCTATCCTTGAAAGAAGCCACATTAAAGGGATAATTTCTACAAAATAATTTTAAGTTCATGAACTGTAATAGTCAAAGGGAGGGAAAACCTCCATTTCAGAACGAAAACACGAGTTATGGAAGTTAAACCCCCTCTCTCTCCCCAAAAAAAGAGTGATTAGATGTACAAGTCTGGCCTCTGTGACTTTATCCTATATGATGCCATTCATTGAAGAAAAGAACCTGAGTTTAGTAGCTTTGGCTCACATGATCTAAGAGTTTTTCCATAATCACTTTAATCTTCCTGTTTAGCAGTGACATCTAACTAAAGTCATCCTATTTAACCTTTTCTTTTGCATGTTATGTGACCTTGTGAGCAGAGTAAGAAACAGGACATTCCTCGGGAAGATCAGGGACCGACCACCAAGAATTTGGATTTTTGGCCCCAACTTATTACACTGATGGTCACTATTATTGATGAGGATAAAACTGCCTACACGCCCATCCTGAATCAGTAAGTACACCATTTTGGAAATGAATGGATTTTATTCCACTAAAGTTAAAAATGTATTTATTTTATATAAAGTTTATACTCTCATGACAATGACAAAGTTTTCCAAAAGTAAGCTGTAAAAACATAGTATTTTTCCTCTTTTATCAGTAAATATCAATTCAGTGATATTATACATTTTTAGTTTGAGCCTCATACAGTGTGATTCTTTGGATATGGAGACAAATATTTCCCAATATTTGGTTTTTATTTGATATAAAAAGTATTCTTTTTTTTCCTGGTTTCTTTCATAAATATCCCATTGTCTCAAAAGAAAAAAATGTGCACCTCTCCAAAAAAAAAAAAAAAAATTAAAAAGAATGCTAAAGACCTATTTCATCGTGGCTTTTTAGTAATAAAGTTTTGTCAGAAAAACCTGCTTTCAAAATAACTGTGCATATTGGATTTAACAAATTTAAATATTTAATAGAGCAAGTCCTTTCCCACAAATTACAACCTAAAGTCTGTGCCTCAAAGATAAGGAAGATGGATTAAAATTTATGACTGTTCTAGAAGAATCTGTAAAAATCATCATCTTAACAAAATGCCACTAGCTATGAGACCTTGGGCAAATTATCTAATTTTCCTGGGTCTCAGTTTTCTCCTATATAAAATAAGGACATATTATTAGGTGGTTTCCAAAATCTAATCAAATTTTAATGTTGTACATTGGGGTTTTATTTCACACCCCCATGTTGAAGGCCATACAAACAAAATAATAGCAGACTGCCAAGCAAGCACTTGCAATCTGATCATTGGAGAGGGTATCCTGACAATATATTAAGACCACCCTAAATGATATGCATACCAGAAATAGCAGAAATAGACAAAACACTTAGTAGAATGTGAATATATTCAGACTTACTATAGAGATCTGGTTTAACTATTTCTTATTCCCTATACTGGTCAAGACAGTTATGGTCAAAGTTTATGTTGAATCCAATTAAAATTCCAATTACAAAAGAAATAAATCTAAATATCCCAATTTTCACCCTTTTCTACCTCTGAATCACCCATTTTTACCTTCCCCAAATTCCTCCTAATTGTGGAGAAAGTGGTCTCATCTTTGTTTGATATGCGACCAATGTAGTATCAAGCTTGCCTTTTCACTTTCTTCTTTCTTTTTCCCCAAACCAAATTCTTTTCTTCCTGATGGCCTTGGTGTCTCCTGATCACCATCTGAGAGACTTTACTCTTTCATTTTCTTGTTAGGAGGAGAAAGTCTCTCTTAATCCCTGACGTGTCCTCATCTCATCATAGGTCCTGGGAAGCCCTTCTCAGATCTCTGACAGCTTTGTGGACTAGATTTGTTTTCTCATTCACTCTTCAGGCCTTTCTGGAGGTCAGAGTAGTTTTCCTAAAGATCGGAAAACCAATGACTGGCTTCAAAACTGTGTCTTTAGGCTGGGATGGACCATCTGATAAATGACTATTGAATGAAAACAAACACCTGCTAAGAAATGTAAATCAAAAGTTATTTAAAGCGATTTTCTTTTTAATCAAATAAATTCCTTACATTTACCAAGTATCTTAAATCAGAACATGACCAGTAAAAGATACATTATAAAATCATGGAATATATTAAAATTTCCCAGATTTACTATTCATCTTATACCATCAAAAATATACAAAGATTTTAGTTGACTTTTTGTAACTGTGTTAAAAGAAGTGAAGTAAATTTATTTAGTTATTTATTTAGTTATGGCAAAAATAAATTTAAAATTATGAACTAAATTGAGCTAAGTATAAAAACGAGCAATGACACAAGGAAGGGAATGTCTTTGTTTTGTTTTTAATTTTGCTTTTAATATCAGAGTTCAGAGCCACCTTTTTCTATAAAACTTAGCCCTAAAAAACCTGGATATCTTCTCTCTGTGTTTGGAATCTGTGTTTTATCATTGCGTTTGCTCAGATTTTGAGGATGCTCTAAAACTTTTTTGTTTACTGAAGATCATTCAATTTTGTTTCTCACTTAATTTAATTTAATCAAGTGAACTCATCTGGAGATTGAAGTGTGATCTTAGTAGCCAATATTGCATTTATATAATTTGGTGAGATTTTCATTCACATCTGTTTCTTTATTTGCATAATGTGTCATTGTATTTAGGCTTCATTAATCATTTCATTGTTTACTCAGGCTAGTGCAGTGTTTCACAAAGTAAGAAATCCAAACCGCCAAGGTTGGGATCATATCGGCTACTGGTTGGGTTTGCAGATTCTGAGCCCATTCCTAATCTATGCAGTCAGAAAACCTGAACAGTACAGAAATCTGCAATATTAATAAAAAATCCTTGTGTGTCTTATGTACATTAACATATGAGGGCACAGACCAACCTGTGAAGGACATCTCAGTCTAAAACAAGTTTGGGTTTTATTTTGAAGGCAATGAAAACTGCATAAATGATTTAAAAATATAGGACATTTAAAAATATCTTTCAATGTAATCTAGGATTAAGTGATATAAATAATCTACTGAATAAAGTTTTTATCATTATCTTGATTTTGAGGAATCATTGTGAGCTTTTGCTTATTCAGATTTGATAAGTTTGTGTTAATTATGGAAGTAACCATGAGGAAAAATCTTACTTCTCTTTTGTTCACCAGTATATATCCAGGCATATATTTGTCGAATGAATGAATCAATTAAAGTAAATTATATATGTAGCTGGTATCTGTTCTCCCTATTCATACTCCATTAATTCATTAATGGATTTGAGTATTGTTTTGAGGACATTTTTCTCAACTTTTAAAAATTATATTTAATAAGTAGCTTTTGAGATGCTTATAGAAATTTTACTTTTTATGGAAATTGAAAAATATTGAACAGAGTAGATTCAGGTATAGGTCTCTCTCTTTGTAACAGGTTTATTGAGATATAGTTGAATAAATAAAACTGCACATATTTAAAGTGTATGATTTGATTAGTTTTGACATATGTAACTAGCCAAAAAACCATCACCACAATCAAGATAATGAAGACGTCCATCACTCCAATAAACTTATTTCATGTTCCTCTTGCAAACTGTTCCAACCAACGCTCCACCATCCCCAGGCAACCACTGATCTGCTTTCTGATACTATGAATTAGTTTGGAAAGTTTATTATTATATGTGAATGTAATTATATGTTATGTATACTCTTTTGTCTGGCTTCTTTCACTCACTACAACTATTTTGAGATTCGTCCATGTTATTATGTGTTTCTTTTTAATTTGGAGTAATATTCCATTGTACAGATTTACCACAGTATGTTTATCCATTCATTTAACAATCAACATTTGAATTTTTTTTAAAATTAGGTGGCTATGAATATTTGTGTATAAGTCCTTGTATAAATCTATCATTCATTTCTTTTGGGTTGTGTGACAGGTATGTGTGTGTTTAATATTTCTAAAAATTGCAAAATGGCTTGCCAACACTTGGTATGATTAGTCCTAATTTTAGCCATTCGAATAGGCATACATTAGTATCTAATTGTGATTTTAATTTGTATTTTCCTGAATCTTAATAAAATTTACCGTTTTTTATGTGCTCATTTGCAATTCATATATCTTTTTTGGTGAAGTTTCTGTTCAAATTATTTCCCACTTCCAAATTGGGATGTTTATTTTATTATTATTGAGTTGTAATAGTTCTTTATATATTCTGGATAAAGGTCTGTTGTCAGAAATAAAGGTTGCACATATTGCCGTGGTTTATAACTTTCTTTTCCATTTTCCTACTAGTGTCTTTTGAAGAGCAAAGTGTTTGTGTGTGGGCATGAATGTGTTTTTTATAGTTTGGGCATTTTGTTTCCTATTTAAGAAATCTTTTCAATACCCATAGTTAACTTGCAACACCACATTTTATTTTTATTAAAAATATTATAATATTTACTTGTACGTTTTCATGGAGTATGATATGTTGTTTCAATACATGTATATACTGCACAATGATTCACTTAGGGTAGATAGCACAGATTTGTGCCCATTAGTCCACCACTTTTCCTCCTACGCCCTCTTTTGTCCCCACTTCTGGTAACCATTGTTCTACTCTCTACTTCTATGTGGACCACTTTTTTTTTTTTTTTTAGATTCCACATGTAAGTGATATCATTTTTTTTTTATTTGACTTGTCATGCCTAACTTTCTTCACTTAACATGATGGTTTCCAGTTCCTTCAATGTTGATGCAAATTATATAAACTGCCCTCTTAGAACTGCTTTTACTGTATCCCATAGGATTTAGTATGCTGTGTTTTCATTTTCATTTGTCTCCAGGAAGGTTTTATTTCCTTTTCAATTTCTTCTTTGACCCATTCGTTGTTTAGGAACATGTTGCTTCATTTCCATGTATTCATACGATTTTCAGTGTCCCTTTTGTTTTTGATTTCTAGTTTTATTCCACTGTGGTTGGAGAAGGTTTTTAAAAATTTGTTGAGACTTGTTTTGTGACCTAACATATGGTATATCCTAGAGAGTGTTCCATGTGCTGCTGAGAAGAGTATGTATTCTGTAGCTGCTGGATGAAATGTTCTGTGTATGTTTCTTAGGTCCAATCAGCCTAGAGTAGAGATTAATTCTGATGTTTTCTGGTTAATTTTCTGTCTGGATGATCTGTCCTTTGCTAAAAGCGGGGTGTTAAAGTCCCCAGCTATTGTTATATTGGAGTCAATCTCTCCTGTTAGGTCCAATAGTAACTGTTTTATATAACTGGGTCTCTGGAGTTGGATGTATATATATTTAGAATTGCTATATCCTCTTAATGAACTGATCCCTTTATTATTATATAATGACCTGCCTTAACTTTTTAAATTTCCGTGGCTTGAAGTCTGTTTTATCTGATCTGTGTATAGCTATTCCTGCTTTTGTCTGGTTTCCATTTGCATAAATATCTTTTTCCATCCCTTCACTTTCAGTTGATGTGTGTCTTATAAGTGAAGTGAGTTTCTTGTAGGTGGCACATTGTTGGTTATTGTTTTATAATCCATTTGGCCACTCTGTGTCTTTTAATTGGGGCATTTAATCTGTCTACATTTAGTGTTGTTGTTGATATGCAGGGACTTGTTACTGTCATTTCACTATTTTTTTTTTCTGGTTGTTTTGTAGATACTTCTTTTCCTTTTTTTCTGGTCTTACTGTCTTCCTTTGTGGTTGAGTGGTTTTCTCTAGCTTTACATTTTGATTTCTTCTTATTTATTTTTAGTATGCCTCATAAGTTTTTGAGTCATGGTTACCATGAGACTTACAAAAAACATGTTATAGTTATAATAGATCATTTTAGACTACTAACAACTTAACTTTGATATCTAAGGAAAAAAAAAACAACAAAGCCACCTCTACACTTTGGCATCATTCCCCCCCCATTTCTTGACATTTTGTTGTTTCAAGTTATATCTTTTAATATTTACCACCATTACAACACTGAAATATTCTGAGATTGTGTATTTACTCTATCAGTGGTTGTGTACCTTCAGATGTTTTCTTGCTACTCTTTACCATCATTTTCTTTCAGATTGAAGAATTCCCTTTTGCATTTCTTATAGGGCAGGTCTAGTGTTGATAAATTCCCTTAGCCTTGGTTTGTCTGGGAAAGACTTTATTTCTCCTTCATATTTGAAGGTTAGTTTTGCCAGATACAGAATTCTTGGCTGACAGTCTTTTTTCTTCAGCACTTTGAATATATCATTCCATTCTCTTCTGGCCTGTAGGGTTTCTGCTGAGAGATGTATTGGGGTTCCATTGAATGTTCTGTGTTTCTTTTCTCTTGCTGCTTTCAGTATTCTCTCTTTGTCTTTGGTTTTTAATAATTTGATTATGATGTGTCTTGGGTGTTCCTCATTGGACTGTATTTGATTGGTGACCTCTGGGCTTCTTGTGTCTGGATGCTGTCATCTTTCTCCATACTTGGGAAATTTTCAGTCATTATTACCTCATATATGCTTTTTAGGTCTCTTCCTTTTTCTTGTCCTTCAGGTGTTTCAGTTATGTAGAGGTTATTTCACTTGAGGGAGTCTGATATTTGCTGTATTTCTATTTTTTTTTTTTTCTTATTCTTTTTTCTTTTTGTTCCTCTGATTGGATAAGTTTTTGTATTTTATATTTTATCTTTTAGCTCACTTATTCTTTCCTCTGTTTGATTAAGTCTGATATTGGAGCTTTCTATCAAGTTTTTCAATTCAGACAATGTATTTTTATTTCTAGAATTTCTATTTGGTTTTTTTAAAATTGATTCTATTCCTTTGTCAAGTTCTCATTCTGCTCCTGAATTGTTTATACCATATATCATTTAATTTTCTATCTGTATTTTCTCGTAACTCTGAACATGCTAAAGAGACTTATTTTGAAATCTCTGTCAGACATTTCATAGACTTGCTGTTCTTCTGGGTTCATTGCTCATACTTTGTTCCCATTGGTGGAAACATAGTTCTTTGTTCTTTCTCTATCTTTGTGTCTTTTCATTTATGCCTGTGAATTTGAGGAGACTGCTACCTCTTTTAGGTTTTATAAGTGTTTATCAGAGCTTTGTCTCTGGTCCTTGTCTTTTTTGTTGTTTTGTTTTGTTTTCTGTTCTTTGGTGGATTAGTAGCTAACTCCACCACTTAGATTCGGCACAAGAAACAATGGGCTATTCTGTGGTTAGTTCCTGAGTTGCAGGAGGTTCCTGTGGGGACCAGATCTTGAGCTCTGTACTTTAGCTAAATTGCTGCTTTGCTGCTGATTTGGGGGAGAAGAGTTTTGTGCAGATCATTAATCATTTTTGAGTCTGGGCTGGGTGGAAATTCTGGTCCAGGACTGAGTCTTTCCTGCAGATTGTGCCCCTTGCAATTCTGTGGTCCTGACTGATTTCTGCTTAGACCAGCTGCCCCCACTGTGCACAGTGTTTCTCTGGCAGGCCAGCCTTTTGCCTGCACTCCAACAGCTTCCTATGGGACAGGCTTTGTAAGCATCTCTTGTGATAACTCTGCAGACTTTGGGCAGCTCTGTTTTTCAGTCTGCTGTGGTCACTTCCTCCTGTGCAGGCCCACAGGAATCTTGCCAGTGGTCTTTATGGTCTGTGGGCTGGTATGATACACTCCAAAGCCCTCCTGTCCCCTGCAGACTCCAAGTAGGTTTGTGTGAAGGGTGCCACTACAGCTTTTTCCAGCTTTGATCCGTGTGCTGCAACCACTCCCTGCCCCACTTCTAGGGTGGCTCAGAAGCAGGCAGGGCTCAGAACAATAGGTGCCATCCCTACACCCTCTCACCCTTCAAAAACTCCTTGGGTCTCTCCTCCTCTTCCCCCAGTTCCAATGGTCCCAGGTTGGCAGTATTTGCTTTTTAATAGTTGTAAATCTATTACTCATGGGGAGGAGCAATGCTAGGAATCATTTATTCTGGCATCTTGACGACGTCACTCTCCAACACCACAATTTTATTCTAGATGCCTTGCATTAAGGTCTATAATTCATTATAAGTTAATTTGTACATATTGTATGATGAGAGAGCTTAAGATTCTTTGGGTTTGTTTGCATATGGTTATATAAATTTTTTGGCTCTACTTACTGAAAAAATTATCTTTTCTTTATTGAATTGCTTTGGCACTTCTGTCAAAAGTCAGTTGACTATATACCTAAGAGTCTAATTCTGTTCTCTCTATTCTGTTCCAATGACTTATGTATCTATCATTGCACCACTGCCACACTTTTTGGTTACTGTAGTTTTCTAATATGTCTTGACATATTATAGTATAATTTCTCCAACTTTGTTTGTATTTTTAAAAGCTGGCTATTCCAGATCCTTTGCAATTTCATTTAAATTTTGGATCAGTTTGTTAATATCTACAAGAAAAATGCCTGCTGTAGTTTTGATTGGGATTGTATTGAATGTGTAGATCGATTTGGGGAGAATTGAAAACAACAATATTAATTCTCATGATCCACGAGTGTGACATAGATCCCCACTTCTTAAGGTCTTTTTTTAATTTCTCAAAGCAATATTTGTCATTTTTAGTGAACAGATTTTGCACATCTTTTGTCTAATTTGTTTCTAAATATTTGATATGTTCATTGCTATTGTAAATGGTATCTTTTATTTCAATTTCCCATTGCTTGTTGGTAGTATTAGATATACAGTATTTTTTGTATAGTCCTCTTGTATCTTCAGCCTTCCTAATTTACTTCATTTGGTAGATTCTTTAGGATTATTTAAATAAATGTTTTTGTTGTCTATAACAAAGACAGCTTAACATCTGTTTATCCAGTCTGGATGTCTTTTATTATTTTTCTTGCCTTATTACACTCACTAAAGTCTCCAGTACAATATTGACTAAAACTACTAAGATCTGTCATCCTTCTCTTATTCCCAGTTTTATGAGGAAGCATGGAGACTTTCATCATTAAGTGTGGTGCTAACTCAAAGATTTTCATAGATAGTTCTTAATCAAATTGAGGAAGTTCTATTTTATTCCTGTTATTCTGATTTATTTTATCATGAATGGGTATTAAATTTTTTAATATATTGTTTCTGCTTATAAGATAATCATATAAATTTTCTTTTCAAGTCTGTTAGTATGGTGATTTGGACTTATTGGTTTTTAAATTTTAAGCCAACCTTGCATTTCTGGGACAAACTTCATATGTTCTTTATGTATAATCCTTAGATTTTATTTTATAATTTTTTTAGGGTTTTTGCCTCTGTGTTTATGAGCACATTAATCAATGGTTTACTTTTCTTGTAATGTCTTTTTCTGGTTTTTATATCAGTGAAATGATCGCTTTATAAAATGAATTGGGAAATGTTTCCTTCATTTTGATTTTCTAGAAGAGTATTCATAGAATTGGATTTTTTATTTCTTGAGTGTTTGATAAAATCTATCAGAAAAGTCATGTGGGTCTGAAGTTTTCTTTTCTTTTTTCTTTTTTTTTTTTTTGTGAGTACGATTGTTTAATGCGCCCATTACATAATGATTTTGAGAAAATTACTATTCATTTTATTTTCATTTGATAACCCATACTGGAATATTGTTTGATAATATGCCAAATGTGGAGCAGTTGACAGTGTATGATCTTACAAAGAAACAGACCTGTGTTCATCTCAATTTTATTTGTTCCCATCTAATGAATTTGGGCTAACATTTTAAACCGTGAACCTTATGTTGTTTCCATATGTAATATGTGGATTATAAAAATAAACTGTAGTATAATCATGAAGATATAATATACATAAAAATGCTTGGCATTTGTTGATATAAAATAAAGGATAATTTCATCTCTTTGTTCTTTTTTCATAGAAGTAGCATGCCAGGTTATCCCAAATGAACTCAAGTTTTGTCATTTTTCTTTCCTTTTTTTTTTTCTTGTTTCTTCTCCTCCTCCTCCTTCTTGTTTTTTAAAGCATCTATTCCATCTTCCCCAAAAGCAAATACTTCTTCTCCCTTATACTCTTCCCCCAGCTAGCTTCTCCAAGAAGACTATATTTGTTCTCAATACATTTTTGAAATTTCATTAGGCATTAGCTTATACGGATTAGTTGGATGGTAAGAAAATTTGCTAAGCAGACTCCAGTCGTTCAACAAGAGACCTTCCATGAGTTTGATTCACTTGCTGCTCTGCCCCATGACAACTGTAATAAAGAATAATGAGCACTGAACTTGGAGTTTTGTGTCTGAATTCTGATTCTACCATGATGTGTAAATTTGGGAATGTAACTTCACTCTTCTTCATTCCAGTTCCTATAAATAGGTGGGAATCAGACCTATCACCAGTATTGCTGCAAAGATTAAATGAGATTGAAAGTAGAGCACCTGGATCTCAACACTTTCACTAAATTGGATTTCTACATTTGAAGAATAGTCACTATCTTGATGCTGACACAGATGAAATATTTTCTTTAAATCTGAAGACATTTGAGTTATTAGTGAATGGGTATAATAATCTATTCACTAAGGGTTTTTATTATAATGAAAAAAATACATAATTGAGAAAAGAAGCTTACAACCTTCCCTGGATGCAACCTTTCTGTGATCACCTTATTAGTAACTGGATCTATAAATACTTGGAACCCAAGAAAAGTGGCATTTCTATCACTTATGTGTAATAAAATTCTTCATAGATGTTTCTCCTTTTGATTTATCCTAGTTACAAGAATATCATCTTATTGACTACTGCTCGAAGTCCTAATTTCTCTAGAGAACAATGCCATCAACAAATATTATCAAGCTTAGATAAAATAAACCTTTGTAGTTTTAATGAAATCTGGTTGAAAGACAAGTGAAACAGTTCAACATATATTACTGAGCTGAGAAGCTGTGGAATTTGATTGACAGTTTAAAATTACATTAACCTTGACTTACCCTGTTTATTTAGTGTTTAAACTAAAAATTTCATTTCTTTATTAAACGTAGGACATTTCTGGTTACCTACTTGCTCTCTATTAAGCTTTTGTAGTTTATGTCTTTCAAAGTGTTTTTCCATTTAATCTAAGTGTTTTCCTATCATATATCTACTCGTTCCATTCTCTTCTTATCTTTTTTAATTAATCATTTATTTTTATTTAGACATATTTATGGGGTACAGAGTTGACTATCAGTATTTGTTTACAGTATGTGATGATCAAATCAATATTAGAATGTTATCATTACAAATCATTATTACTTTTTGTGTCCCTTACCCAATTACTCCCTTTCCCTCTCCAGCTCCCACTTTCCCTCCTCTAGTAACTATAAGTCTGTTCTCTCCTTCTGAAAGTTCAACATTTTATTATGGTCTTTCCTTCTTTCTTTCTTAGCTCCCACCTATGAGTGAGGACATGCAGTATTTCTCTTTCTGTTCCTGGCTTATTTCACTTAACATAATTTTCACCGAGATCATCCATGTTGCTGCGAATGGCAGAATTTCATTCTTTTTATGGCTGAATAGTATTCTATTGTGTATATATACCACATTTACTTTTCCCAGTTTTGTGTCAATAGACATTAGGTTGGTTCCTTATCTTGGCTATTGTAAATAGATCTGTGATGAACAGGGGAGTGCAGGTATCCCTTTAACATGATGATTTCCATTCCTTTGGGTTTATACCCGGAAGTGGGATTGCTGGATTGCATGGTAGTTCTATCTGTAGTTGATTGAGAAATCTCCATACTATTTTCCGTAATGGCCGTATTAATTTACAGTACCACTAACAGTGTGGAAGAGTTCCCTTTTCTCCACATCCTCACTAGCATTTGTTATTCTGGTTTTTTTGATAATAGTGTCTAGCTGGGGTGAAATGATATCTCAATGCAGTTTTGATTTGCATTTCCCTGATGATTAGTGATGTTGAGCATTTTTTCATGTTCCTAGTGGCCATTTATATGTCTTCCTTTGAAAAGTGTCTGTTCAGCTCCTTTGCTCATTTTTTAATTGGATTATTTGGTTTTTTACTGTGAAGTTGAGTTCCTTGTATATTCTGGATATTAATCCCTTGTTGGATGTATGGTTTGCAAATACTCTCTCCCATTCCATAGGTTCTCTTTTCATTCTGTTGATTGTTTCCTTTACTGTGCAAAAGCTTTTAGTTTGATATAATTCCATTTGTTTATATTTTTTTCTTCTGTTGCTTGTGCTTTTGGGGTCTTATTCATAAAATCTTTACCCAGTCCCATGTCCTGAAGTCTTTTCCCTATGTTTTCTTCTAAGCGTTTTATCGTTTTAGGTCTTATACTTAAGTCTTTAATCCATTTTGAGTTGATTTTGGTATATGGTGAGAGGTATGGGTCTTGTTCTAATCTTCTACACATGGATATCCAGTTTTCCCAGCACCATTTACTGATGATGCTGTCTTTTCCTCAACATATGTTCTTGACACCTTTGTCAAAGATCAGTTGGCTGTAAGTTCCTGGGTTGATTCCTGGGTCCTCTCAGGAGAGTCCCCCAGTCTTTTGGGGTCTTTTATTGTCTGTTTAATGTTCATAAAATCTGAAGTGATTTCCCCTCTCTCTTTCTTAATATTGATATTTTCTGTCTTCTCTCTTTTTTCCCTTCTAACTGGCTAGACATTTATAAATTTTATTTGCCTTTTGAAAAAACAACCCAGCATTTTGTTTTATTAAATTTCTGAGTTGTTTTTGGTTTAAAATTGATTTCTTCTCTTTTATTTATTATTGTCTTTTACTTATTATTGTCTTTATTATTGTATTTCTTCTCTTTTATGTATTTTTGTATTATTATTGTGGAAATATAACTGTTAAGTGGTGATAGCAGTAATCCAGTGAGAAGACATGACAGCCTTGTATAAGATGATGGGGAGTTACGGTGAGACTTGTGAAATATTAAGAACATAAATCGAGAGTTTTTGTTTTTGTTTTTGTTTTTTACTAACTGCGTTGAGTGGAGTGTTAAGGAAGAAGGTAGAGACAAAAAAAATTCTACATTTATAGTTACTTGAGTCTCTCATCCTTATAACCAAAGTTGCACAACTAACCCAGTACAGCAGTTAGATTGCTGTTGAAGTGTAAAAGGATGCTTCAATTTGAATTCACAGGATCTAAGTTAAAAGTTCAGTTTCTACAAGCAATTAGTTCTGCAAATCTAGGGTTTACGGTGGGGAGAACTGATAGCCAGAGAATCCAAGATCTGTGCTGAAAAGCTACCTGACTCTAAAGGTATAAAAGAAAAGTAATTTTGAAAAATTTTACTCATGTTAATTATAGCCATTTGAAATTTAAAAGGGATCAGGTATTTTTCTGAAAATTCCTAAAATAATACATTATATAGTGAGAATGAGAATATTTTTCTCAGTGCACAAGAATACTGTCACAAGAATGCTTTACCAAGAATTGTGCTAATTCAAACACTTACGAAGATTTCAATTTTCTACCTCCCTGACTGCAATCGTATCACAGAGGAAAGAAAATGTTGATCTTGGATTTTTAAGGATTTGTTATGCTTGCTAGAAGATTTAGGCATAACTGGATATTTATGTATTATAAATATCATTATCATATAGGAAATTACTGGAAATTAACTTGAGCCAGGCACTGTACTAAGCATTTTTAGTTTGTTTAATTTAATACTAAATTTAATTCTAATGACATAAAAGCCAATAACATCTCCAAATTACAGATGATAAAACTGAAACACAGAGGGGACTAAGTAACTTTCCCATGACTACATATCTTGTGAGAAGCAGAGTCATCTGAACTCAGTAAATTCTGTTGATTATTTGTCCCAGGTACATTACATAAAATTGGGGATTAATAAAATTGGGAATGAATCTAGGTTAACTATTGAAATTGTCTTTAAAAAGCTGATTTCAAATGTTAACCTGGATTCATCCCCAATTTTATTTTGCACATCAGAATTAAATATATTCTTAAAGACCTGAGTTGTTAAAATAATGCCTTAGATTGTAAATAAAATAAAGAGGAAATGAAAGAATAACAGGGTGATTGGCTTTCAATGGCATTGATCAATTTGTCTGATTCAAGAGTACCTAAGTATAAAAGGAAAAAATTATCACCAAAAGAAATGTTTAATTAGATGAGTTCACACTCCAAGTGCTTAAGCTGATTTTCACTCTTAACTGCAATGTTATATGTTTTGGTTTTCCTTTAATACAGCTTTAACTTGTAAGACGACTTTATAATTTACTAGTAGAGTCCTGCTTTAAAAAAAGCATTCTTCTTGGCTGTTCTTTCTGCTCATTAGTGCAGTTAATTGCAATAATGCATGTCAAGTTTTCTTAAATGAAGAGCATATTAACAAAAGTTAAATTTTTTTCTATAATGTTAGAAGAGCACAGCAAAGTAAATGTCTCTTGAACTCTAGCTATAAGGCAGTTTCAGTTGCACACACGTTAAGCAATAACACAGAACCAGTGCTTACTCATTTGTCACAATTGACACAGTTTTCTTCAAAGGTAAACTTTGCATATCAAAATAATACTTCACATTTAATGGATTCTAATTTTATCTGTGACTAATGAATTAGTATTATCAAATTTGGCAGCAGTAGATTATGTTTTCCTTATTTCACTGAGAGATTTGCAAGATACTAAATTGGGTTATTAAATTGCTATGTATCATAAGATTCAAAGTTTAAAACATTTATCCTTTGTATTCATTGCTGCAAATTGCTATTTGCATAATGGTGGAATAGATCAATTATTTCATTAAACCTCCTTTATAAATGATAGGTTAAGTTAAGCTATGACTGCATTGAAAATGAAGAAGAGGTGAAGCTATTAATTAGAGAATTTAATTTGTGTACAAAAAAACCTCACGAATTTAGACTAGTATGAGAAGGACCAACTTAAAAATATATATATATGTGATGCGATGTGAATATTTAATGTACATATTCATGTATACTTGTTTCAACTTTTAAGTACATATGATAATTCCCACAAGGTTAGAAAACGATTATGGAAAGTTAAAAATTTTTCAGTCCTGCTTCTATCGTAGTTTGGAATTTATTTGTGCTTAGTATATGAATCGTTAGTGTATAGCTCAGGATTTCTGAAGTTTGTGACAGCAGTTTACCCCTGTGAGTACATAAAAGATTTCCTCTGCAGTCAAGTTTATTGCTATTAATCTTAACAACTTTTCTTTTTTCCTGGAGACTAAAAACAAGCAAATAAATAAGAAAGTTTCCTTCAGCATCTGTGATAATCTTTTTCACCTTAGAAATCAATGGAATCTATATAATATTTCCTGTAGCCCTCTTTATAGCTAGAATTTTGTTATCAGCAGCAGAAATCAATGGAATCTATGTAATTTTTTTCCTGTAGTTCTCATTTATAGTTAGAATTTTATCAGCAGCAGGCATTTACTAAACACTCACTATGCCAGTGACTATGCAAAGTATTTACCTGTAAAATTTCATTTAATCCTCACAACAGCCCTGGAAAAAGCCCCAAGTTATACAATTATTATCATCCCCATTTGATGGATGAGGAAATTGAGTTTTAAAGAGCTTACTTACTGCTCCACTGGGTAAATTAGTTAAATGACACAGGAGAAATAAAATCTCTGTATTTTGGATGGCATTGAAATTTAAATTTGGATGGAAATTGAAATTTATATTGCTTACATTCTGCAGAGGAAATAGCCAAAAATATGTTAAATTCTGGAAAATAAGCCTCTAGCGAATATGCAGATTGGTATAGACTTCTTAGATAGCCCAAAGAAGAGGCAGAGTATTCAACTGTGGAGTGTGTTGGAAGAAAACAATTCTTCCTTTAAAATTATGACTTGGTACTGATAGTACAGCATAGATAAAGCATATAAAATTTGGTGCCAGTGTGATATATTATAAACATATGATGGAAATTTAGACACAGTGCAAAAAAACACTATTATGGAAATACAATTATGTTGTGGCCCTTAAAAATTGGAAACTTAAAATCTTGCCTGTAGATACTTAATACCTGATAAAAATCTATGTTATAAGAAAAATTGGTGTCTCTACTCTCACTCCAAGCACTGATTCATGTGCCGTATTTTGATAATAATTGTGATTTTTCCCCTTTTTTTCATAAAGTTGGAAGGAGTAAAGAAATTGTTTTGGCAACTGTTAAATTTGCACATACAGTCACCAGTTTATATTATGGCTTCTGGGATTGTTTAAATCATGTGGAAAGATTATTTAAACATAATTAATATGATTTGGTAATGAAGAGACACTAGGCGAGAGGAGTGCAATGAAGAGAAAATATCTTTTCTTTCTGTCCTCCTGACATTTGGCTGGGGCTCCTGTAACAAAGGACAGATTAACAAGAAAGGAAGCATAGAAATTTATTTAATGTAAGTTTTTTGTGACAAGAGAGTCTTCATAAGGAAATGAAGACCCGAAGAAGTGGTTAAACCTGAGAGTTTTCTGCCCTAGGTCTGATAGAGATTGGAGAGTTGTAGAGAAATGTGATAGAACAAAAAAAGTATGAAATAACTGTAGTAAACTGAGGGAAACAGCAAGACCTGTACCTTTGGATTCCTCTCAGCATCCCTGTGTCTTTAAAGATAAAGATCATCCTCTCCTCTCGGCATAGGGACAACACATTTCACAATGAGAGTCTTATGACCTACTTTAGACGAAGGTCAGAAAATCCTTCCTAGGTTTTACAGCCTGCTGCAGGGGGAAAGTCGGGTTTGATGAACTGCCATTTCTCAAATTCCTTCAGTTTAAAATATTCAATATGCCAAGGTGCCATATTTTGGGGTGTCCTGAACCCTGTCAGAAGAAATGTTTTATAATGCTAGGCAAAACAGGCTAAAGAGAAAAATGTCCCTATTGTTTTTATCAGTTCTGAACTTTAAAGCAAATGTGAATAAAATCATACTAGTTAAGTTAAATCCTGTGCAAAGAGTAAATTATGGAAGTTACACGGGACAAATCACCAATGCGATCAGTAACTTTTAATATTAAGTGAGTTACAATCCAGTTTACAGTCAATGTGCATGTTTCTCTGGCCTTTTCCTTCACAGCTAATTCATCATTGCTGATTCTGCCTTGAGTTCAAAGGAAGACTTTAGAGGGAGGTTATATTGGGGTTGTGCTTTAAAGGAAGAGAAAGTAGTTATGGTCAAATAGAAATTGAGGAGTAGAGAGAACAGGAAGGGGAGAAATGATCAGAAGATATGGGACATCAGATGTAGAGAAATCCTAAGCGTTTGGGTGACTAGAGCATCCATCGTAAGTGCTGGGAATGGAGATGGAAGAAGTGAAAAGTTAGAGCCAGATGTTCAGAGCCAGGACAGTCGTGTTAGTGAGTTGAAACTTTTATATACCGATGAATGGATGACAAGCAATTGATGGTTTTAAAGCAGTGGTTTGAAATATTATGATCTATATTTTTAAAAAGTAAATTAGGTGGGAATATAGAGGATATATTGGAAAAGGAAGAAATGGAGGCAGAGAAATAAACTAACAGGCCCATGCACTTCTTGCGGCAAGTGAAGATAAACACTTGAATTAGGGATGTGACAGGAGGAATTGGGAAGAGACAGGCATATTCCTTGGGTACGCCAATGGAATAATCCTCAGCAGCGTGGAAAGGAGGGGATGCTGTGGATGGTGCCAGAGGCTGATGCCTGTGGTAGATATCTCGAGCCACAGGCTAAATAGTGATGTCTTTTATTTAACTAGGCTGCAAGGAAGAGGGAAGCACTTCCAAATACACCAACAATACCATAGAAAGATAGTAAAGAGAAATAAAAATACAGACTTCAGAAGAACCTGTTTAACTATTAAATAAATAAACTGCTTTTTTTTTTATTATTAATCATGGGCTATCTATGATCTCCATAGATAATTGTAAGAACAATAGAAGTTGAAACCAGCATATCATAATATATTATAAGGGAGCAAAACTTCTTCTAAAACCGATCAGAATGATATCTCAGACCCCAAAGATTGTTTTCTGTTTAAAAGTACAGTTTAGCAAAAAATAGATTTTGGAATTTAAATTTAAAGAGGCTCTATTACACAAACTATGAAGCCAATAATTCAAACTGTAAATATATTAAGGGAAAATCAATAGATTAATATAAAGAAGAAAGAAAAAAATAGCTATAAAGACATTTTCAATGCTTGTAAATTTTTTTATTGTTGTAAACAAAGACTGAAAAATAAGAATAATTAAGAATTGTATGCTCTGTTTCTGATTCTATCATTGATTTGTTTCATGTTCTTAATCTCTAGTGTTCCTGAGTCTCAAATGAGGGTTATCAAAGTTACCTTTACATCTCTTCTAACTATTAAAAAACATTCAATATTTGCTGTTTATTGGAGAGATCTCAAGGCTCAAATCCTGACTACCAGTTCCTCATTTGTAAAATGGGAATAATAACAACCAAATAGTAATTTAATGAGAAATAAATGAATATTATTCATCTTATAAAAGAATTTACGTATATAGTAAAACTCCCATTGATTTTATTTCAAAAGGGAAATTTAAAAAATTTTTATGGTTACAAACATAATCACATTCAGCTTCACAGGATTGTATGAAGTAGAAAATAAAAGTTCTAATATTTATATATCATTTTTGTAAAGTAAATAAATAAAAACTAAAAATATGACTCACCCAACCTAAGCCTTACAAATTTTCAGTAGTTCAGTGTGTTTTCTTCCAGCTGATATTTTCTACAAATATAAAGATAGAAATTTATTTAATAATGTTTATTTTAAATTGTGTTTTTAAAAAATATGGGATTATATTATGTATACTAATCTGTTATCTACTTTATTCACCTCACACTGCCTGATGGACATCTTTTTATGTCGATCCAGGCAAATCTTGCTCTTTTTAATAGCTGCGTAATATTCTGTGGTATCCTGTAATATCATAGTGATGCAGCCAGTAGGAGGCTCTCCCAGGGTGCAGAGCAGAGAAGGGGTGGGAGCCACATAGATACTGGTATAGCATAAGAACTAAAGGCCTGCCAAGAGTTATTAGAAAACAGTGAGGAGATCAGGTTCAAAAAAGGCCTGGATTTTCTTAAATATTTTTATGGTTTCCAGTCTAGTAAGTAAAAAAATTCACTCTTATTTTAATTGAGATTTCTTTGATTACTAGAGAGGGTGAACAACTCTCTTCCTATGTTTATTAGGCTTTTGTATTTTTTCTTTTTAAATTGTCCATTCATCTTATTAGCCATTTTTTCTTTCCTCTTTTTTCTATAGATTTGTAAAATGTTTTTTTTTCATGTTAATAATATTATCCTTTGCCTTCTGTATAAATTGTGTATATTTTTCCTGTGTGTTGTTTTTATTTTAAATGGCAGCTTGATTTTGGTTTAGGTTTTGCCGTGTTGAGGATTAACAGTAGTGTTGAGAACCTTAAACCAGCTTTTTCAAGAATGAAAATCAAACTCAGTAGTGCTTATGCAATTGAGAAAACCCTGAGACTAACATCTTATTTTTAGATTCTGTGTTTTGAAGTTATCTTATTGAGGCTACTATATTAAAGAAAAAAAATATTTTAGAAGTCACTTTGAGAGTCTTTTCTTATGGTGTTTACAGCCATTATTGGGATGCACAGCTTATCTCTTCCACCAATTAATCTTTATCCTTCTTCAACAGTACACAAAAACTTACTTTCTTCAACTTACTTCTATGAATGACCACACCAGTATGCATCGTATACTCTTAGCTTTATTGTGTTCAATAATTTGCACTTACTGCTGTAATATGTCCCCTTTAATTGTAAACCATATTTTTTGAAGTCACATTGACTCAATATTAGAGAATAGAATAGAAAAACAGCCCCTCAGTATATCTTTACTGTTTTATTCTCATGCTCTTTGGTCTAGCCCCTTAGCATCCTCTCAGCTACAGTTGACATTTTCCTGTTCTCTGTGTGCCTGTTCTCTGCACTGGTCTTTTTCTGATCCCCTTTGATATCACAGAGGGCACCATCTCTTACAGCATACACCAAGTTTCCTATCACTGCTGGTGCTTAATATCAACAGTTCTGAATCCCTTGGTCCCAAAATTACTCATACTGCTGCTTTCCATTTCTGTAGAAGCCACAGGAGTCATCCTTCTCTGAAAGTAAACTGCTGTCACAACCAGTGAGAGCCAATGATGAGTAGTTTTTATTGTTTTTTCAAAACTTGATCCAGCAAAATCACCCTATATCCCACAACCATCTCTGTCTTTCCACTCTGCAGTTTCCTTCATAGGATATATCACGATTTCTAATTACATGCGTGTTTGCTTATTTTTTCTGGCCAACCCTATTAGATTTTAAACTTTAGAAGGGCAGAAACCATGTCTGTTTTATTTAGCAGTATGCAATCTGCCCTTAGCACAGTGCATGCACATGCTAGGCCTTCAATTAATAGCTACTTGTTAAAGGAATATATGAAAAAATGGCATTAGCAGTCATTTGTATTATATTACCTCCGAATTTATTACTTGTAAATTTATAATTTTTGGCTGCTTTCTCTAAAACAAATAAAACATTAAAAACTTGATTGATGCCTTAAGCATGCATATGTCACCTTGAACTCATTTCTTTTTACTCTCCACCCAAATGTAACTATTACAATGGTTTTCATACTTTTTATCCCCATGAATTCCTTTTTCCTTTATGACTCATACACGTCAGATATGTGCCAACCCACTCCTCTTGAGGCATCAACTAATTTGAAAGCAAAGGCTGAGAGCCTGAGAAGCTACACAGAAGGAACTGCTGAAAAGCTGAGAAACTGAGTACAGAAACAGGAGAAAAATTGAAACTCAGGCCTACAAAGTAGTGGGTCGTGGTGAACACCCCAAGCACACAGACAGAGCTGGAAGGGTCTGGATCATAGGAGTAAGTGTGAATCAAATGTTGATCTGCTTTCAGTGAGCTCAGTCCCCTAACTGGGTTAAGGTCATATCTACAACCCTAAAACTCTACCGCCAGAAGAAAAATAAATCCTTCCTGGAGCAATACTAACATCATCCAGAGATTCACATTATGTATACAATCTTTACATGCAAAAAGTCTTTCATTCAATTAAAAACAACTCAGCATTATAAGAGGTTACTATAATGGAATTTAGACTCATATGTTATCATAACTATAACTAACATATTTAAGAAATTAAATAACAAAATGAAGAAACTCGGTAGTAAACTAGAAACTACAAAAAGGATCAAATGGAAATTCTAAAACTGAAAACTACAAAAAAAATTAATAACAATATATGAATTTGACAGTAAGTTAGGTATAACTGAAGAGAGAAATAGTAAATGTGAAGATAACATCCAGAAGAAAATATCCAGAGTAAAGCTCAAGGAAACAAGAGATGGAAAATAAAGAATATAATATTTACCCAAATTAACTACACACTGGGTTGTAAAGCAAATCGCAACAAATTTCACAAGACTGCAATCATTCATAATTTGTTCTTCAATCTTAGACTAATATAGCATAAAATAGCAACTACAAGATACTTAAAAAATCCCCAAGTAGTTGGAAGTTAAGAAATAAAGAATAAAATTATGAAATGCTTTCATCGGATTAATAATGAAACTATAATATCAATTTTTTAGGATGTAGCTAAAAGAGATTCCTTTAAAAAATATGCACCTTAAATACAAATGTTAGGGAAAAAAAGGCCAAAAATCAATCATCTGAGAATCTTTCTTAAGAAGTTAGAAAAGAAACAACATACTAAACCCAAAGCAGAAAATAGGAAATAATGAAGAACAGAAATTGATGAAACAGAAGAGAAACACAGCTGTGTAATGACCACTAAAATTAAAATGTAGAATATTTTTATCACCCCCAAAGTTCCTTCATGCTCCTTTCTAGTCAATTTCTCTTCCCACTCCAAGCCCCTGGAAACCACGGTTATGTATTTTTGTTCCTATATTTTGCCTTTTTTTCAGTAATATATTATAAATGGAATTAAACCATATGTATGCTTAGAGTCTGGCTTCTTTCATTTAGAATAATTCGTGTGCTATTCATCCACCTTGTTATATGATCAGTATTTATTCATTTGTATTGTTTAGTGGAATTCTGTTTTATGGATTTATCACAGTTTATTTATCCTTTCATAAGCTGAAATACATTAATCATTTGCAGTTTTTGGTGGTTATGAAATAAGGCACATAAAGATTCATGTACAGTTTTTAGTCTAAACACAAGTTTGCATTTCTCTTGGATAAATAACTAGGAATGAGACTGCCAGTAATATATATTTAACTTTATAAGAAATTGCCAAATTGTTTTCCAAAACGACTAATATTCTGCATTGTCAGAAACAATGTGCCAGAGTTCCAGCCCCTCTACATCCTTGTGTCTTTGCCAGCCCTGCTTTTGTCAGGATTTTGGTTTTGTTTTTGGGGAATTTTTCTTTTAAGCTATTTTAATAGACATGTAGTGGTATACCATAATTTTAATTGTCAAATACCTAATGACTAATGGTGTTGAACATACTTTCACGTGCTTATTTCCTATCTAATTTTCTCTTAAGTGTAACTCAAATTATTTGCCTATTTTTTACTGGATAATTGTTTTTCTCTGTTATTGAGATTTGAGTGTAATTAGTATATTTTGGAAACAAATCCCTTTTCAAACATGTGCTTTGCAAACTTTTTTTTCCCAGTCATAAATGATACTATTTTAATTTTAGTTTCCAATGGCTCGTCACTAATACGTAGAAATACATAACTTAGTAATTTGTGACCTTATATTTAGTAGCCTTTTTTTAGTAGTTTTTTGGATATTTTCTAAGTAGACAATCCAGGTGTTTGCAAATACAGAGTTTTATTTTTTCCTTTACTATCTATACACCTTTTGTTTCTTTCTCTTGCCTTTCGGCAGAATTTAGAAACTTTAGTACAATGTTTAATAGGAATTGTGAGAGTAAATATCCTTACCTTGATCCTGATCTTAGTATAAGACTTAAATATGATATTAGCAGTAAGTTTTTGTAGATTCTCTTTATAAGGTAGGAGGTATACTTTAATTCATAGTTTCCAAAGGGCTTTTTTTCCATCATGAATGAATGTTGAAGTTTGTCAAATACCTCTGCTTCATCTATTGAAATAATCAAAAAATTTTTCTTCTTTAGTCTACTGATATGGTAAATTGCATTGATTCATTTTTGAATGTTAAACTAACTGCATTTTGGGGGGATAAACCTCTCTTGGTCATGATTATTTTCCTTTTTACAATTGTGAAATTGAATTTGCTAATTTTTGTTGAAGATTTTGCATCTACGATTTTGAGAGATATTATTCTGCAGTTTCTTTTTTGTGTAATGTCTTTGTTTTTTGCATCAGGGCACTGTAAAGTAAATTAGTATGTTCTTACTTTATTATTGGTTCATTAAAATAATTAATCAATGTTCCCCTTTTATGAGCTCAAAGCATTCTCATTATATCACATAACTTTGTTGCTGCATGTCTATTACATAAAAATTAATATACTACAAATTATGTGATGTTAGTATCTATGCATAAAGGAAAGCTTTGAAATAAATTGTTTACCTAAGGTTATTTTTATGTCAATAAGTTGAAATTTAATGTTTAAAACAAATTTGTATATATTCAGGTTGTATTAACTTTTTGATTATAATAGAGTCTGAGTTTAAATATTTGATAAATGTAAAGTTTCTGCATTTAAGTTTTAAAATATCAGCTTACATTATTAGACAAATTGATAGATGGCAATTGGTAAGGGATACTGATAAAACACACCCTGCTTTTGATGGAAAGGTGGACCTTAATAGTGCTATGTGTGTCAATGATTTTTTCTTATTTGAGGTTGTATTGAAGTCATATTTACTTAGGTAACACTTTCTATCCCATACAGGATTATACTACTCTTATATTATTCTTTTTTGATTTGGACCAAAAAATAAAGATAAATGTGAGAGTTGTTTTTGTTCCCTGATATATAAATTTTTGTACATGTGGGTAGGTGTTTATATGCATTATATGTATTTATGTATATTATATAATGTATAAATATATACATATTTGTTAGAACATAAAATACCTTCAGTCTTACATTGTGGAGTGAGTGTACAGTGTAATGAAAGGACTTGTTCATCATATTCACTGAGCTTATATGACTAAGAGACTTATCAGGAAATTGAAAACACATGCACACAGCACAGTCAGCAGCAGTAGGAATCTTGTTTTTAGCCTAAGCTCGTTCAGTCTAAAACATAGACCTGCCTGTGATTTCTAGAGTTCTGATTAGTGGGTTTACCATGGGCCCTTTTATCAAAGGAAATGAGGAGTCTTTCTTGAAATAATTCTCTTTAAGCAAGTAGAGAATAGAAGTGCTCAAGTTTGCTTCAAGGAAAACATCTAAAGGATGCATGCGAGGTGTGACTTCTTATTTTTGGTGTTATATGATATCTTTTATTCAGCTTCATCTGACCTATCTTCATAATTGAGATGTTGAATGATGAAGTGTTTGATAAAACTTCAGACACACTCATCATAAGACATCCATTGTCACTAATATAATAAAGTCTATTTTTCCACCACTCAATATTTTTTTTTATTATGACAGTCTGGTGTGTAGCTTTTTTCCCTACCTATGAAAGTTTACAAAGAGTAATTTTATAAATAAAAGTGTTTATGAACTATATAATAACTACTGTGATATGTATATGTAAAATGAGGTATTTTGTTTTGTGTTTTAGGAATGTTCTTCTTTCTGATACACTAATGAGATGTGTTTGGTTTTAGATTTCCTCAAGAATTGAACATGGGAAAAATAAGTGCCGAAATTATGTGGACTCTTTTTGCTCTGGATATGAAATATGCATTAGAAGGTAATTACAAATATCTGTATTGAACTAGAATTTATGTTTTAGTTAAATTGTGATTTTGTGTTCTTGGGTATAAATGTAAGGAATTGATGCATTAAAACACTGATTACTCTGATTAGTTTAGTTCCAAACTTATTTCCATATGGTAGGCAAATAAAGATCTCTAAGTATTTAAAAACCCTGAAGAAGTATATACATTTTTAATCAGATGGTCTATTTTGCAGTATCATAATAAGTATTTTACTTATGGTATAATGCTTAGATGCAGGAATACTTTATGGCAGTTCATTTATCAAAGCAGAAAATATTGACGGAGTAAGTGAGTAGTATTAGTCCAGGTATTTGTCTACATGGACTTAGAAATAGCATTCATGGGCAGGCAGTTTAAAATCTGACCAAAGCTTACACAAGGACAATGGCAAAGTGCTTCGCTAGAAACTCTACTCTCAATAAGTCCAAATAGTACAATGTAAAGCAAGAGAAGTACAGCTGTAAGTTAAACACTTCTATAAATATTTTTTGGGCACCCACACTATGTTTAGAGTTAGGGATAAAACCATAAGCCAGGTTTCTATCTTCTAGGAACACACAGCCTAGTAGAAGAATTTATTTGCACTTATTCAACAAATAGATATTGAGCCTATAAATACGAAATGACTATTGGTGCACTCCGTGTGAGGAATACAACAGTGAACAAGACTGCCGTGGTCCTCTCCCTCAACAATATTATGGAGGAGAGCTGCAAGTTTGCAGACAGGTGCAATATAGAGTGATCAGGGCTAATGATAATAGAGTGTCTGGAGGAGAAGCACCTACATCAGATTTGAGGCAAGGGGGCAAGGCAGTCTTTCTAGAGGAACTTCCACTAAAGAAATGTCGTCTTAATGAAGACCCAAAAGAGAAGTAGGAGCAACAGTAACTTTTGATAGAGGGCAGAGTTTTAACGATTAGAGTGCACATTTGAGAGGAGAGAACTGACCCTGTGAGCAAAGAGTAGCAAGAAGTGAGTCTGGAGAAATTGGCAAGGACCAGTCCGCATACAGGGCCTTATGAGCCACAGTGAGAAGTTTGACTCTCTGCTAAGAGAAAGGAAGGATATTAAGAGTTTTTAGCAGAGGCATGTCTTGTTCAGGTTTGCAACTTAGAGAAAGCATTTTGACTGCAGTATGAAAGATAGATAGGTTGGTAGGGTAAGAGTAGTTAAGAGTTTGTGCCCATTGTGTCACTGCTTTTTAGCTTTGCTAAAATGTAAGCTTGCTGCCATGGGGCACAGAAGGAGCATTCACTCCCTATTTGGGGGAAAAAAAAAAAAAAAAAAGGTAGACAAGAGATTGCGCTGCCTGCTTTCCTGGCAAAGTCAGGGTTTCCCACCCACAAATAGAGAGATTTATCTAATCTTTAAAATTACACCAGAACTGCTCAGAGATACAAACTTCTTATTCTGCAATGAGATATTCCTTCTCCAGTGTATCAATGGCTCAGCTCACATCATTTTATACCAGTTTATTTTGACCATTCCTTTGGGATCCAAAACTTCTCTTAATTCATACTGGAACCACTAGGCAGGTAAGTTTCTTCAGAGAGCATAGACTCCCCTAGGCCTGGCCCTGCTCTCCCCACCCTCCTTGAATGTCTATCAGACATTTCAAACTCCAGAGGATCAATACACATTCTTAATCTCCTCTGTCAAATCTGCTTCTTCCCCCTGCTCCCTATTGCAGCTATTGGCACCACCATTCATCCAGTTACTTAATCCAAGTGTGGAGGGGTTATCGCTGATTCCTTTTTTGTCCTAACCACAAAGTCCATCTCTGCGTTAGGGCTTTTTCACCACCTTGTCTACTGCCTGAACTTCTCTTCCCACCGATCTTCACAAGTAGCTGTGTAGAGCTCAGCTAATGTCACCTTCTCAGAGAGAATTTCCTTAACCACAGTATCTACAGTCACCGCCAGGAATAATTTTATTTTAATCCCCTGTGTAGCAGCAAATTATTATCTTTTATTCATTTATTTATTTTTGCTTGGTCATTTGATTGTTTATGTGTCTTCCTCACCATAATGTAAATTTCTTGTCTTTGATTTTTACCAACATACTTATATTGCCTAGAATGAGGCCTAGGAAATAGAAACTATTCAATAGCTACTTGTAGCATAAATAAATTAAAGATTTTACCGGTTAATCCCAACTCAGTGGAGTAGTAGAAAGGGCAGTGGAGAAGACTTCCATTTATGGTCTTCTTTTGCTGTGTGATCTTGGGAAAATTTGAAGAGGTCAACACCTTTGCATTTCATTGTCCTGACATATAAAATGAAACGTTCTCATTGGATCAGTGGACTGGCAATGGGCAGAAAGGATCCTACTGCACTCCAGAGGAAAGTGACTATGTGGGACCATTCTCAGAGCATATTTGGTTGGGGAGGGCCTCTATCATCGCTTAGACAGAAACATTTGTGCAACTAATTAAATATTTTATTTTATCTTTACTTTAAAAATAAGTAGTAATTTTAGATAAACAGGTAAGTATAATATTCATGTGAAGAAATATAAACTTCATAGAAAGTAGCTTTGTGATTACTAGAGGCTGGGAAGGAGAGGGGAGACAGGGACAGTGAGAGGTTGGTTAATGAACACACAATTACAGCTAGATAGAAAAAATAAGTTCTATTGGTGTACAGTAGTCCTAGGTATCTATGTTTAACAATAATTTATTGTATGGCTAGAAGAGAGGAGTTTGAATGTTCTCATAACGAACCAATAAATTTTTGTGATGATGAATATGCTAACTACCCTTATTTGATCATTGCACATTATATACATGTTTTGAGATATAACTCTGTACCCCGTAAATATGTACAATCAATACACTTCAATTTTTAAAAAATTAATTTCTTTAAATAATATAAATAAACTGCAAAATTTTAACATAATTAGAAAAATGAAATTAGTAATGCAATAAGTAAAACATCTGTAACTTTGATCAGATACTTATTGATTAGAGGTTAATAATTTCATACACAATAATCTCAATACAAAAAAATCTCAATTTCATAATAATCTCAACACAAAAACAGTAACCCAAAATGCTAAAGTTGTATCATCAAAAAGTGATCCAAGATCAGTGGGTAATTAATAATTCTGTGATTTTTGGAGGCAAGAATCTCTTTTTAATAAGAATTTTTTATTTGTTTGACTTTATAAATAGCAGTTTTACTGAGATATAATTCACATACAATTTATGTATTTGAAGTGCGTGATTCAGTAGTTGTTGTGTTTGCACATTTACACATTTTCAGGAAGGCATAGTTAATCAAGTAAGAGAGTAACTGGGATTGTAGTTTGTGGTTTATGCATCTTCCTCCATTAGATAAGGAGGCTATTTTGTGCAAGGATTGTATTTGTCATCTTTCTAGTCATTGAAGCTTAATAGAAACTCAATATGTATTTGTTTACTTAAATTGAATTGCAAATAGGACAACCCTATTCAAAGAACCTTGAAGATAAAGCCAGAATACTTACCATGTTCAAGTTAAACATTTGGGGTTTTGCAATTTGAGAGACAACAAAAGAACTGAGAGCCTGGGGAACATAACTCAAAAAGTTTTATCAGTTAACTAGCTATACAATCTTGGGCAACTGATGCATAACCTCTCCAAACTTTAGTTTTCTTATCTATAAAATGGTGATCATATTTCCTAGGTTGGTGTGAGGATCAAATGATATTTTACTGTACTTCTCCAACTCTAAAACACTATGCTAATGAGAGGGGAGAGTTGTTATTATTATGTAATCGGAGAAAGACCTATCAGAGTCTCAAAATAGTCTCCTTTAAGGGTCATTTAAGGTTTTAACTCCTAGAAGAAAGTTTACAAATACCTGTAGTCTGTTCACTACCTCTTTCCTCTTCTCTTTCACCCTTTCCATCTAATAGGTGACTTCAAGAAACATGCTTTTTCTTTGCTTGTTTGTTTTAACATGGCATGAATAATCATTATTACAGAAGAATGAAGACTAAATGTCTCACAGAGTAGAGGGCATGTACTCAAAAACACTCCTCTGGCAGGCTCTTTTGCACATTGATAGTAACGTTCTTACTTTCCCTGTTTGCCTTATAGAATGTTGTTAAAATTAATTAACTGTAGAGTAGTGCTGCAGGCTGCTGACATAAAACAACTCTGTGTTGTTATTACATAATTAGCGCTACAAAGTTCATTTTGTGATTAAAGCGCCTGAGCCTGACTTGTGAGTAACCTCTGATGAAGCCAGGTCCACAGAGAAGAGCCAGTTAGAATTTATGGATTTGTGGCTTTTTTGATGCAGCTTTTTGCTTCACTTCACAAACTCAGCTGCTACAGAAGAAATAAGCTAATTAAAAACATAAAACAACTTTTTCCCTAACTTTATTCGACCCATATGAGTCAACTTATTTGTTTTCACATTTGACGTTAATCACCTTACACATTTGATAAATAGTAATTGATTTGATTGCTATGAAAATAAAACTTGTTGAATAAAACCAACATAAATTACCTTACAGATTTATATATATATATATATTTGCTTTGAAAAAAGGGAACATAGAAGGGAAAAAAAGACTCAGATAAAATGTTATTTTATATTGAAATAGAGTGGGTTTTGCAGAATTTCTAAAAAAAAAAATTATTCTGAAAGTTTCTACAGTCTTTACTCTGGCAGGTACAAATATGGATTTTGCAGTAATTTAGACCTAGGTTTGAGTTCAGGCTCTACTACTTTCCATTTACTTATTAGCTGTGACTTTGGACAGTTAATAATTCTGTAAAAGATTTCTTGGGATTCTTTAAAACACTGGCTCTTAAACAGAGGTTTGTGGCTGAGTTTTAAGTTATATCCTGAAATTGCATCCACATTTGGGGGTGAGTGGGATAGGGGAGGAGTGCCTAAGGCATTTGACAAATTCTAAGAGTCTCTGAAAATAAATTAGTTAAATATGGCTGTTTTATTCAATTCACGTAGACAGAGACCAAATCACTTATAACATGCAAAGCACAATCATCTTTCACCTGGCATTTGTGAACTCCCCTAGATCAATGTTTCCCAAAGTTTAGTGTACACAGGGATCACCTGGGAATCTCATTAAAATGCAGATTCTCCTTGAGTAGACCTGGAGTTCGGGGGGAGGGTGGTGATTTTCTTAATTTCTAACCAATTCTGAGGTGATGTCCAGGTGTCTGGTTGGTATACCACATGCTGAGTAGCAGCAAGACTTTAACAACCGTAATTAAAAGTAATTTCTCAGTTCTGGCCATTTTCTTTTTATCAGCAATCTTTGTAGTCTGCTGCTTAGGTATCATGTTGGACCTAACTAATTGTTGAAGATTCTCAGACTGGCTTTGTAAAGTTTTCAGCATCTCACTGTCCTAATGGGCACAACTTGGCTTTGTCAATTTTTCAGCATCGTACCACACCAACAGGCACAATTGTTGCCATTGTTTTTCCCTCACAGGTCCCAAGTGAGGGACTTATGAATGTTTGTATATTGAATACCTTCATTGGGTGCTTTACTCCTCTCCCATTTAGTTTTGAGGGCTTCTCTCAAAGCCTAGAATTTCTATCAACTGCCCTTCACCCAAATACAGGTCACTGTCTCCCTGGTGAATTTAGGAATATTGCTGTTGGCCTTGAAGCCTTAAAGATAATGAGGTCACAAAGGCATGGTCACATCTCTCCTCGTTTTGCTGACCACCTTCGCTCTACTAAAAGAACTGACCTGCTGCCCCATGAATTGCTTCAGCCTCACATCCACTAGGCTCATATTTAACCTCTTTCTGGTCTACTTCCTACCTGGTCTACCTCAGATTAGTAATTTTATACTTGACATCTCTCTGGAGTACCTCCTGATTTTCAGTTCTACCCTCACAAATCACTGTTTGCCAATTTATCTTGATCCTCATTTTTTGGTAGAAAAGATTGTCTTCTGACTAATTTCCAAAATAAATATCACCTGCATGGAAAAAACTGATCTCGTTCTATTCCTATTTTCTACTTTCAATTTTTCTTAACTTTCCTAGGATGACAGATGAAAGCTACACCTCTGTATACTTCAAAGACTGTCGATGGAGCAGAATCTGACAGTACCTTGTAAAGGCTCTCCCTAGTCTCTTTTTCATGCAGCAATGGTTCTCAACCTATTTTGTTTTGGGTTTTTTTTTTTTTTTTTTTTTTTTTTTGCCCTTTTCCAACATACCTCAGAGGTGTAGAAACTCCCACCAGTAACAGGGATGTCAGTGTTTCTAAACAGAAGAAATGGAAGGTAGCTTTCTCCCATCCTATTGAGAATCATCAATATCCTCCTTGTCCAGAAACAGATACCTGTTGACTGACTCACGTAAATAACACCATATTTACTGATGAAAATGCTACTTTTTGATGAATAATGACTTATGCCTGAAAAAATTCTATCCCATATTTCATACGACTACTAATTGAGTTATTTTACTATCATCAATGCTATTTGTTAAGAGTTAGGTACCTTGGCCTTGATGGCTGGAATCACAGAGATAGTAAAACACTACTTTAGGACACTTCTATGTTCCCGATATTATAAAATAGCATCGTAATCAACCCAATTGCCTAAGTTAAAAATTGATGAGTCATGGTTGACTTCTTTATCTTTTCAACATCCAGTCAGCAAATCTACACTACAAGCTCTGTGTGTGAATGTCTCCTCAATAATTGTGTTTTCTTTGCTTCCTGCTACTGTCTTTGTTCACACATCACCTTTCCTGCTTCTCCCTGTGTTTATTTGGTTCTTTCTCATTGAAGCCTCCCTGGCCACTGGATAAAGTCTAAATTTTTCAGCATAACGTGCCACCAGTATCCTACTTTCTTTATCTGATTTCAGTCCTATCACCTAACACTTTCCCCACAAACACACTATATACTCTAGCTACATGCAATTATTTAAAATTCCCCTGAAATTCTTATGTAAGGTTCTGCCTCAGGACATTGTACATAATATTTCACCACCACCACTTCCCTACTTTCCCTGCCTGGCAAAGCCTCAAGTATTCATCAATGTCCAGCTCAAATGTTATTTCTCTCCAGTTCTTCCTGAGATTCCAGAGAGAAATAAGTATTTCTTCCTTACTCTCCATAATACTTCCTATTATAATATTAATCATTGTATTATGCTTCACAAATATATCACTGGCCATACTGAGCTCTTATTCATCTTTATGTAAATCTGTCTACTCTCCCTTTCCTGTGTCACTTAATGGCAAATTTTATGAACCAATAAACGGATGCATGAATATAAGCCATGTCTACAAACAGGCAAAGCATAGCTATATGTTCTGTTCCCAAACTGTAATTTTCAGCCACAATCAGACATGATCATGCAAACCCAACAAAATCATTCATATAAAGGAGAAAATTTTTCTACATCTGTAGTCACAACAATTATATATCACATATTGTGGTTGTAGGAGTTCTAGGAAGTTTGTAATAATCACATATATGAAAAAAAAACCCTAAATTGCTGTTAAATTATCTATAAGAACTGTGTGTGTGAGCACACACATGCACACATACATGCATTTGTGTGTGTTGTAGGAGAAGATGGTGGATGTAAAATGAAATACAAGCCACGCTTCCTGAATAAACTGTAAAATGTCTCTTCCAGTCATATACGTTCATGAGTCCCTATCTTCTTTTCTGTAACAGCTCACTAATTTGTATTAACATACATTCACCCAGAATTCTAAGTCTAGATCAATGAAAAACAAATGAAAACAAATCTAAAATAAAATGTTACTTTATTCTCTTTATTTGTGACTGCTAAAACAATTCTATTCATTTAAATTTCTAGTGAGCAGTCACATAAGTCAACCCATGAACTGGTATAATTTCTAGATTAATAAATCAATTTAGAATGGACCATTAATTTATTTAGAAGATCATAGGTTGGTTATATTCGTCCCCATTTCCTTAATTTAAAGGCCAGAGTGGAATGTATTTACTGGTGCTTCTTGGATTTCTTGATTTACTAGGCCAGTGGTTCTCAAAGTATGGTTCCCAGATCAGTAGCATCAACGTTACCTAGGAAGTTGTTAGAAATACAAATTATTGGAAGGGCTGACTGGTTAGCTCAGTTGGTTAGAGTATGGTGCTGACAACACCAAGGTCCAGGGCTCAATCCCTGTACCATCCAGCTGCCAAAAAAAAATTAAAATAAAGAAATACAAATTACTGGGTTTCACTCAAAACCTACTCATTTGGATTAGGGCCCAGAAGTTAGTTTTCTTTTAACAAGACGTCCAGATGAATCTGATGCATGCTAAAGTTTGAGAACCACTAATCTAAACAATATATAATCAGCATAGTTCCTTCATCCATTGTTGCTCTGGACACACAATAAGTTTTTAAGACATTTAAGTATGTCAGAAACATGTCTTTTATAAAACAGCACACTTGAATTACACTATAGAACAAATAGACCTAAGAGATACACACAGAACATTCCATCCCAAAACTGCAGAATACACACACTTCTAAACTGCACCTAGAATATTCTCCAGAATAGACCATATGTTGGGACACAAAACAAGTCTTAACAAATTTGAGAAGACTGAAATCATTTCAAGTATCTTTTCTGACCACAATGGTATGAAATTAGAAATCAATAACAGGAAGAAAACTGAAAAATTCACAAATATGTGGAAATTAAACAACTTATTCCAAACTAAAGTAGAAAACACAACATACCAAAACTTATGGGAAGCCAGAAAAGCAGTTCTAAGAGGGAAGTTTATATAAATAAATGCCTACATTAAAAAAAAGAAAAATCTCAGATGACATAAGTTCACACTTCAAAGAACTAGGAAAGAAGAAAAAATTAAACCCAAAGTTAATAGAAGGAAAGAATTATATATTAGAAAAGAAATAAATGAAATAGAGAGTATAAGAATAATGGAAAAGGTCAAAGAAACTAAGAATTGTTTTTTTTGAAAAGATAAACAAAATCAACCAACATTTAGTGAGACTCATCAAGAGAAAAAGAAGATTCAAATAAATAAAATTATAAATGAAAGATGAGACATTACAACTGATATAACAAAAAATACAAAGAATTATAAGAGACTATGATAAATAATTATACCCCTGAAATTGGAAAGCCTAAAAAAAATGAATAAATTCCTAGAAACATTCAACCTAACAAGATAGGATAATTAAGAAATAGAAAATCTGCACAGGCCAATAACGACTAAAGATATGGAATAGAAAGTAAAAAACCTCTTAACAAAGAAAAACCTCATGGGTGAATTCTACTGAACATTTAAAGATGAATTAACATCAGTACTTCTCAAAGTCTTCCAAAACTATTAAAGAGGAGGGAAGACTTCCAAACTCATTTTACACGGCCAACATTACCCTCATACCAAAGCCAGACATGGGCACTACAAGAAATGAAAATTAGGGGCAATTATCCCTGGTGAACATAGATGCAAAAATCATCAACAAAATACTAGCAAAATTAATTCAACAGTACATTAAAAGAAAAACACACACACATCACGATCAAGTGGGATTTATCCCTGGAATGCAAGGATAGATCTACAAATGTAATACACCACATTAAAAGAATGCAGGACAAAAAACATATGATTATCTCATAGATACAGAAAAAGCATTTGATAAAACTCAACACCTTTCATGATAAAAAACCTCAACAAATTAGGTGTAGAAGGAATGTACCTCAATGCAATAAAGGCCGTGTATGACAAGCCCACAGCTAACATCATACTGAATGGGGGAAAAGCTTTTTCACTAAGATGAGGAACAAGACAAGGGGGCACACTCTCACCACTTTGTAGTAGTAGAAGTTCTAACCAGAACAAATAAGCAAGAAAAAGAAATAAAAGATGCCCAAGTGGGAAAGAAATAAGTGGTCTCTGTTTGCAGATGATGTGAACTTATATATAGAAAACGCTACACCAAAAAAATGTTAGAACTATTATACAATTTCAGTAACATTACAGACTATGGAATTAACATACAAAAATCAGTTGTGTTTCTATACCTTAATAAGGAACTATTCAAACTAATAAAGAAAAAAATCTCATTTATTTTTAAAAAAGAATAAAATACTTAGAAATACATTTAACCAAGAAGGTAAAAGGTAAAACTGAAAGACACTGATAAAAAAAAATTGAAGAAAACACAATTAAATGAGAAGATATTTTATGTTCATGGATTGGAAGAATTAGTATTGTTAAAATATTCATACTATGGGGCTGACCCCGTGGCACACTCAGGAGAGTGCGGCGCTGGGAGCGCAGTGGCCCTCCTGCTGCGGGGTTCAGATCCTATATAGGGATGGCCGGTGTGCTCGCTGGCTGAGCGTAGTGCGGACGACACCAAGCCAAGGGTTGTGATCCCCTTACCGGTCACAAACAAAGACAATAAATATATATATATATATATATAGTCATACTAGGCAAAGTAATTTACAAAGTTAATGCAATCCCCATCAAAATTCCAATAGTGTTTTTCACAAAAATAGAAAAAATAATCCTAAAATTCATATCGAACTACAAAAAACCTCTAATAGCCAAAGCAATGTTGAGCAAAAAGAACAAAGCTGGAGACATCATACTACCTAATTTCAAAATCTACCTAATTACAAAGCTATAGTAATCAAAACAGCATGATACTGCTGGTACATGGTACATAAAAATAGGTACATAGATCAACAGAACATAATATAGAGCCCAGAAATAAACCAACACAAATATGATCAGTGATGAAAGAATAGTCTCCTTAACAAATGGTATTGGGAAATTTGGACCGTTAGTTTACAGCATGTACAAAAATTAACTCAAAATGGATTAAAAATTTAAATGTAAGACCTGAAACTATAAAATCCTAAAAGAAAATGTAAGGGAAAAGCTCCTTGACTTTGGTCTTGGCAATGACTTTTAATATGACCCCAAAAGCATAGGCAACGAAAGCAAAATTAAGCAAGTGGAACTACATCAAATTCTACATCAATTCTTCACAGCAAAGGAAACAATTAACAGAGTTAAGAGACATCCCACAGATTGGGAAAAAAAATTGTAAATCATACATCACATAAGGAGCTAATACCCAAAATATACAAGAAACTCAAACTACTCACTATCAAGAAAACAAATAACCCTATTTAAAATGGGCTAAAGACCTGAATAGATTTTTCTCAAAAAAAAGACAGAAAAATGGCCAACAAGTACATGGAAAGGTGCTTAACATCACTAATCATGAGAAAAATGCAAACTAAAATCTTTATGATATATTTCCTCACACCTTTTGTATGGCTGTTATGAAAAAGATGAGATAAGTGTTGGTGACAGTGTGGAGAAAAGGAACTCTTGTGCATTATTGGTGTGAATGTAAATTGGTATAGTCATTATGGAAAATAGTATGGGGTTTCTCAAAAAATTACAAATAGAATTATCACATGATCCAGCAATCCCATTTGTGGGTATATATCCAAAGAAAATAAACACCAGTATGTCAAAGAGATGTCTGTACCACTGTATTCATTGCAGCATTATTCACAGTAGCCAACATATGGTAACAACCTGTCTGTCAGTGGATGAACTGATTCTAAAAAGTGGTAATATATACACAATGCAGTATTATTTAACCATAAAAAAGAAGATAATTGTTCCATTTGTGACAATGTAAATGAAATTGGAGGACATTTTGTTAAGTGAAATAATCCAGACACAGAAAGACAAATACTTTATGATCTTACTTATGTGTGGGACCTAAAAAAGCTGAACTCATAGAAGTATAGGGTAGAACTGTGGTTGTTAGAGGCTGGGGGGTTGTGAAAATGGGGAGATATTGGTTAAAGGGTACAAACTTTCAAATGTAAGATAAAAGACTTCTGAGGATCTAACATAGAGGATGGTGACTATAGTTCATGATATTGTTTGTATACTTGATATTTGCTAAGAGAGTAGATTTTAAGTGTCCTTATCCCCACCCCCTACAATTTTAACTCTGTGAGGTGATGAATGTGTTAATTAACTCAATTGTGGTAATCATTTCATGGTGTATAAGTATATTGAATCATCATATTGTACATCTTGAATATATACAACATTTATTTGTCAATTATATTTTAATAAAGATGGAAAAAGAAAAAAGGAAATATTTCCCTTATAATTAGAATTATAATGGGGAAGCTGGTATGGATATATTAACCATATAAGAACAAACAGGGAGAGGAAGAAAATCATGGAAGAAAGATGAGCTAAAGATGCAAATTGATACGTGACAATCAAATGTTTAAAACATTCATAAGTAAAAAGAAAAAAAGGGAGAAGAGAAAAAAACTTAAAAATACTTCTCAAAGAAATGAAAGGAGGAGGGAATGGACTAGGGCAAGTCCATTAGCATGAATCCCAATGAAAGAAAAATGAAGAGGAAGATGTGATGACTCTGCCAAGTAGGCATAGAAGAAGGTTAAGGGAAGTCCATAGAGTACTAACTAACATAGAGGAAAATGAACCTCTGTTACAAAAGAATGAAAAGCTTTCTTATTTTGTTTAATCTCCCATTAAAAAGAAAAGTAGAACCACATACTCCATGTCAAATCATCTTTCATTTTTTTGCTTTGAAGTCAAATTCCAACTAAGCAAATAAATTTCTTCTAATGTTACATCTTTCTTTAAGTCTTTTTTATTTTTGAGTAGAACAAAACTCCATGCGTTTTAAAACATTAAAGCTTTTTGGTGCCATAATGCTATATAAGCCAACTATTGTAGAAGGTGGATAATTAACTTTACCATTTATGTTTTAATGATCTTATCAGAGTGCATTTAACTGGGGATGTTGGTAAAATTTTGCACAATAATATTTTCTATATTTAACTGTTCAGCATGCTTCTTATTAAAAGGTTTTATTGCTTTTTATTAGAATGGAGGGTTTTACAAGCAACATTTCCAATTATTTAAGACTATGAGCTTTTTGATAAAAAGACCATATTGACCATGTTTCTTTCAGTTCTTCACACAAGGCTGGCATACAGTAGGTGCTCAACAATGGTTGAATGAAAATCTAAGGTGCACTAAAACAGTGTGTATATGAATGTGTCTGTAGATTAACAACATAATTCAGTATAATTTTTATGTAGATTAGAACCAGGAATTTCACATTGTTAAAAATTCCTATATGTTTTCCAGTCCATTCTATGTTAAAATATATTGTTAGTCAGTTTAATTGTCCATATTGCTATTTGCACAACAGCATAGTAAAGTTTCAGCTTATCAGAATGTCTTTCATCAGAAGAACCTTTTAGCTTTAATCCTTAGCCAAAGGCTTTCTAATAAATAACAATCTATTTTACAATAGCAAGTACAGCACACGGAACATATGGTAAAACTCTGCTTTTATGAGACAGAGCCAAATTTTAGCCATCAAACAGATTTATTTCATGGGCTGGTTAATAAAAATCAGCTGTCAGGCAATATAATCTAAAGTCTAAAAACCTTCTATTAAGTCCCCTATGTCTGTCATTTAATGGGGAAGTAGAGATCAGTAAGAGCAGAGGTTGAGAACCAGCCAAGATCAAGGTAAATGTATGTGTTTCAGCCCCACCGTCCTTGGCTACTGCTTTTTTCTTTCCACTCCCTGCTCGCCCCCTTTCCCTTCTTTATCTGCGTCTCTTGAGCCCCTGTTACACTCAGGGCTTTCCAACAGATTGAATTTCGGACATCCTGGTTATCCCTTCCAAAACATCTGAAATCAAAATAAGGAGGGAAAAGCATTAAAACTGAAAACTTGGAGGGGTGGGGGTGGCAAATAAACTGCATATGCTGGTGAGCTGGAAGTGGCCATATGGTAACAAACGTAAAGAACAATAAAATGGAAACTAGAAATGAAACTTATTACCCTTTGCTTTTCACCTTCTAAACATGTTGCTCAGAAATTTAGGAGTTCTTGCCTTCTTTCATCTTTATTTTGTAGGAAAGCATCAGTGTTAATTCAATTGACCTAAGCTGGGAAGCACAGAGCCACTTTTGCACTTACAGTGAATGCATTTTACAGTTTCCTCCTCTGGCAACTCCCTTCCGTCCTTCCAACCACCAACCACCCCCCACCGCCCCACCACCACCACCACCTTGTAATTAAGTTGAAACTGCTTGTTTTACATTTCTGAAGTAGATAGAGAGGGTAAGCTGTGTGTATAATTAATCTAGTAGCATGCTGACTAAAGTATTTAGCTGTTAAATAAGAGAAAAGAAAAATAGATGTATAGAAGTGTTTGTAATGCTACCATTCATCTAAACCTTAACCATCTACTAACTCACCTTATTATGTATTATGGTAAAAGATAATTAAAATCTGTTGACCTGAGTTATTACTGTGTTCCTTGAGTACAGATTAATATATCAGAATAGGTATGTAATTAACCAGACAGCCACTTTCTCTAGGCCCATCAAAAAGTAATCAAATGGCAAAAGCAGGGCTAAGCTAACTTCTCAGACCGTGAGTGTGGTCTCACTAGCCATATAAGCAAATCCATTTGTTGAACATACCCCTTATGTGTTCTAAAATGAAGGTCAAAGCCCTTTGAGTCTGTCTTCCCACAACAGTGAACTTAAACAGAATCTCGGGTAAATGAAAATGAGTTTCCAAAAGTCCAGTGACCTGGATTATTAGAACCAGGAAATGGAGCATTACCTAGTCAGATACACATATTTTTAATTGTTACGTGGTCATTATATAAATAGTACATAAAGGTCTTGATGGGCATTTTTTCTCTGTCTGAACAAAGGCTCTAACAAGAAAATTCCAGTTGTGTCTCACACAATTTTGTTCACTTATTTGGTTTTGAAGTAAAGAACAACACTAGACACTAACAATCCAAGGATTTAGTTAGGCAGTCTAGTCACCTGTGCTCCTAAGAAACACTGAGCTTTCTCAAATATTTAGGGTATTAGAATTTAAATTCTTAATTCAGAATTCATGTTGTCATAAGTACAAGTGGCCTCTAACTACTCTAAGTGACTACTCAAGAGTTACAATTTTTTTCTTTCTCTCAGAAGTGGTGCTTCAGGAGACTACACATATGTGGTAAGAAGGCTGGGTTCCCTTTCTCTCTCCTTCATGAAGCATGCCCACATTTTCAGTTTAGTGTGCTTAAAGAGTCAGAAAAGAATAAAATGCTACCGCAGTAGCACCAAAATAGTAAAAGAAAAAGTCTCAGCTTGGATATCTAAAAAATTCAAGGTTGGGGTTAGGGCATTAGTTCTCTATCATTATGTAACTAATTATCCCAAAACATAGTGGCTTACAACATAAATAAATATTGAATTATCTCTCATCTATGGGATGGGCAGTTCTGGCTTGGGGTCTCTTGTGAGGTTACAGTCAAAATGTCACACTGGACCACAGATTTTTACCACAAAATAAGGAGGTGAGCATCAACCAACTCCTGAAATTTTACGAAGATAAATTTTCTTCCAAGATGCTAAGTCTCTTGTTAGCTCTCTCTAGTTTTCCTAGCAAAGCTCCTGTGAGAAAGGAAATCTGGTTCACTGAAAGCAAATTAACCCCATGCTCTCAAGAAAATCATTTATTGATCTCTTGCACTCTCTTAGTTTCAGAGCAGTGGTTTTTCAACCCTGCCTGTACACTAGAATAACCAGGGGTAGAGCCCAGGCTTTTTAAAAAAACTCCCAGGATTTTAATCTTACTCAGCAACCACCTATTGAGCACTTTAGGCACTGTTCTAAATGATTTAAAGGATTAATTTATTTGATTCTTATAAAAAGCCTAGGATGTAGCTACTATTATCTCTGTTTTCTAGATGAGAAAATTGAAGCACAGAGAAGTTATTTTGCCTAAAGTCCCACAGCAATTGAATGGAAGAGCCAAGATTACAGGTGCTTCTAATATGCATCCATGATTTAGCATCACTACTCTTAATGTTAATTAAATTTTGGAGACCCTCTTTGAGAATCTGATAAAATATTCAGATCTATTACCAGGAAAATGCACATTGCATATACATAAAAATATTGCTTATATTCTCCCAGGCATGTGTATAGAAATCCCCTGTAAACCATTTGTAGACTTCTTCCAAGGATCCATGAGCCCCAGATTCAGAATGTTAGTTTGCTACAGCAGTGGTTCTCTCTGGACCAGTAGTATCAGCATCACCTGGGAAGCTGGTAGAAATGCAAATTCCCAGGCCCCAGATCTATTGAATCAGATACTCTGAGAGTGGAGTCCAGCAATCTGTCTTTTAACAAAATCTCCAAATGAATCCAATGTTTACTACAGCTTGAGAACCATCGCTCTAGAAGGCTGCTGTGTGAAGCAAGTGATCTAATAGTGAATGAGCCTAGCTTCATGGTTCTTTGTAGACATCTCATTGTTCTTGGCTCACCATCATGCAAGTGGAAATTCTCTTTTGTTAAAATTTGGTTTCTTTGATAAAAGTGATCACCAAAAGAAAGCCAATTACTGATATTCAATTTTTCATTAATACAAACACTTATATGTCATTCATTCAATGTATTCCCTGAATGCACCAGGCATCATGCAAGCAAGGCTCAATGCAACATACAAAACAAACAAAACAGGCATGACCCCTACCTTAAGGAACTTTTTACATAATAATGAGCAAATAATTATACAATATAATATAATGTGTCTATTAGATATCTCAACCTTATGTGTTAAAAATAAACCTGGAGAATAAAAACCACCCTACCCAAATCTTATTCCTTTCCCAGACACACAACACAGATAAATGTTACCTGTTCTACCTTCATAACGTATCTAGCTCTTACCCTTCTCTCCATCTCCACTACCTTCATCTAGTTCTAGCTACAACCCCCTTCATTTTGATTCTGCAATAACCCCTACTTAATTTGCACATTTATACTTTTGCTTTCCCATAATCCATTAGCTCAGCATCCAGATTGGCCTTCACAAATTTAAATTAGATTAAGACATTCTCTGGTATATAAAAGCTTCCAAAGTCTTCCCCTTTCAAAAGACCAAAATCTTTTTTTAAATTTTAATTTATCAATATAAAATGTAGTTGATCCTTATATCCCTTTATAAATTCCTCCCTTGCCTCCCTCCCTCGCCTCCCTCCCTCCACCCCCTTGCTCACCATCAATATCATATCTGTTCCCTTGTCTTAACAAGTTCAAGAAATTGTTGTGATTGTTGTGTTGTCTTTTCTGCCCTCACACCCCCAGTTTATTTGTTTGTATATTTATTTATTTTTAGCTCCCACAAATAAGTGAGATCATGTGGTATTTCTCTTTCTGTGTCTGGCTTATTTAACTTAATATAATTTTCTCTAAGTCCATCCATGTTGCTGCAAATGGTAGTATTTCATTTCTTTTATACAGCAGAGTAGTATTCCATTGTGTAGATATACCACAGTTTCCTTATCCACTCATCTGACAATGGACATCTGAGATGGTTCGACTCTTGGCTATTGTAAATAGTACTGCAATAAACATGGGAGTACAGGTAGCTCTTCGACATGATGATTTCCATTCCTCTGGGTATATTCCCAGCAGTGGAATAGCTAGTCATATGGTAGATCTATCTGTAATTGTTTGAGGAACATCATTTTGCATCATTTTGTAGTCCCACCAACAGTGTAGGAGGATTCCTTTTTCTCCGCAACCTTGCCAGCATTTATCATTCTCAGTCATTTGGATATTAGCCATCCTGACTGGAGTGAGATGGTGAGCTCAAAGTGGTTTTGATTTGCATTTCCTGAATGCTGAGTGATGTTGGGCATTTTTTCGTGTGTCTGCTGGCTATTTGTGTATCTTCCTTTAAGAAATGCCTATTCAGCTCCTTTGTCCATTTTTTATTTGGGTTACTTTGTTTTTTTGTTGTTAAATTGTTTGAGTTCCTTGTATATTCTGGATATTAATTCTTTGTCAGATGTAAATTTTTCAAATATTTTCTCCCACTCCATTGGTTGTCTTTTCACTCTATTAATTGTTTCTTTTGCTGTGCAAAATCTTTTTAGTTTGATATAATCTCATTTGTTTATTTTTCCTTTGGCTGCCTGTGCTTTTGGGGTCACAGTCATGAATTCTGTACCCAGTCCTACTTCTTGGAGTGTTTCTTCTATGTTTTCTTTAAGGAGTTTTATTATTTCAGGAAGTATATTTAATTCCTTAATCCATTTTGAGTTGATTTTAGTATATGATGAGAGGTACAGGTCTAGTTTCATTCTCCTACATATGAATGTCCAATTTTCCCAGCACCATTTCCTGAAGAGGCAGTCTTTTCCCCAGTGTGTAGACTTGGTGCCTTAGTTGAAGGTCAGATGGCTATAGGTGTATGGGTTGATTTCTGGATTCTCTATTGTGTTCCATTGGTCCATGCATCTGTTTTTATGCCAGTGCCATGCTGTTTGGGTTACTATAGCTTTGTAATATAGTTTAAAGTCAGGTAGTGTAATGCTTCCAGCTTTATTTTTTTTGCTCAGGATTGCAATGACTGTTTGTTTTCTTTTGTTATTCCATATGAATGTTAGGGTTACTTTTTTCCATTTCTGAGAAAAATGTCATTGGTATTTTGATGGGGATTGCATTGAATTTGTAGACCACTTGAAGTAGTGTGGACATTTTCACAATGTTAATTCTTCCAATCCAAGAGCATGGGATATCTTTCCATCTTCTTGTGTCCTTTAATTTCTCTCAACAGTGATTTGTAGTTCTCATCATACAGATTTTTTCATATTCTTGGTTAACTTTATTCCTAGGTTTTGTTTTTTTTTTTTGGTGACTATTGAAAGACAACTTACAGAAATGGAGAAAGTGTTTGCAAACTGCATATCAGACAAGAAACCAATATCCAGTATATATAAAAAAATTCAAACAACTCAACAGCAAAAAACAAATGCCCGAATTAAAAAGTGGGGAAAGGATCTGAACAGACATTTCTCAGAAGAAGACATACAAATGGCCAACAAGCACATGAAAAAATGATCAACATCACTAGTCATCAGGGAAATGCAAATTAAAACCACCATGACATATCACTTTACTCCAGTTAGAACACCTACTATCAACAGGACAGAAAATAACAAATGCTGGTGAGGATATGGAAAAAAGGGAACTCTCCTACATTGTTGGTAGGAATGTAAATTGGTATAATCACTGTGGAAAACAGTATGGAGTTTCCTCAGAGAACTAAAAATAGATCTACCTTACAACCCAGTTATCTCACTGCTGGGTATGTACCCAAAGGAAATGAAATCAATATATCTGAAAGGCACTTGCACTCCCATGTTCATCACAGCACTATTCATAATAACCAGCAGAGGGAATCAACCTAAATGCTCATGAACTGATGAATAGATTTTTTTTTAAAACATGGTATATATACACAATGGAATAGTATGCAGCTATAAAATAAACGATATCCTATCATTTGCAGCAACATGGATGGAACTGGAAACCATCATGTTAAGTAAGACAAATACTGCACAGTCTCACTCATCTGTGGAATCTAAAAGAAAAAAAGTGGTTCTCATAGAAGTAGAGAACAGAATAATGGTTACCAGAGGCTGGGAGGGGAGGGAGTGCAGAGGGGAGAAAAAGGGGTGGACTAACAAGTACAAAACTATGCTAGCTACCCTAAGAGAATCATTGTGCAGTATATGCCTGTATTGAAACAACACACCGTACCCCACAAAAATTAATATAAATAAAATTTTAAAAAATAAAAAAGAAAGGATGAGATGATGTTTAAAAAAGAAATTAAAAGGAAACTTGCCATTGATACTGCCAAAAGGAGAGTAAAGTGAACAGATAGTTTATTTTTCCTTGTCCACAAAAAATGTGAATATGGCATCCGAGACTTCCACTTACCAAATACATCAACATACTATGAGATTAGAGACTATTTTATGCTTAAATACTTGCCTGAGTGTAAAGAATACTATAAAAAGTGAATTTATAGTCAACATATAAACATTTGTTCCTATGTTCATACTCTCAAATTGCCATATTATTTTGTCAATGAAGTGTTTTAGTGGCAAGTGTACATTTTATTATGTCATATTTCTTTAACTATAAAAGATAACATGCCATTAAAATTCATTTTCATTATCTAAATCAAATTCCTACATTTTATCCAGAATTATATTACTTTTCATATACTGACACTTGCTTCTAAAGTGACTTGACATATTTCTCCTTAGGCAAATAAAAACAAATTAAAGGAATAGCAAAATGGCACTACATTGACTTCAAAGTTTCAATATTAATCTCCCATGGAGATAAAGAATAAGAATTAGTAGATGATAAAATCTGAAAGTAATGAACTTGAATAGAATTTAATTAAGGAAAAACTAATTAAAATTACACGTGAATAAATATTCACAAATATCCGTACTTATTTATAATAAAAATTATTTACCTGTACTATGTTGTACATGAATAAAGTTGATAAAAATGATGGGAAAAAACCTAGTTATAGTTAATACGTTAAGGCTAAATTCTAGCCAAATGTTTCCATATTTAACCTACATGGAACTCTCTTATGGTTTGTGAGAAATAACTGTCTGCTATGGTTTGAGAGAAATAATGGATAATGTGAAAGTTAGAAATCATTTTTTTTTCAAAGATAAAGACATGAATAATATGGGAAGTTTATAATAGTAATGCTTTGACCCGTTGCCCTCAGAGGTTTCTCCATTCCTCTTTTAATCATAATAATTGAAAACATACCTATAACACCTCCACTTATAAATTACTTTTTATAACAGCTTTATTGTGATATAATTTATATATCATGAAGGTTCACTTATTTAAAGTACAGTTCAGTGACGGTGAGGGGACAGGGAGTGATTGTTATTGGGTACAAGATCTCTCTGTGATGACGAAAATATTTCAAATTTAGGTTATGCTGATTATGCTGATGGTTGCACATCACTGTAAATTTACTAAAGCACTTTCAGCATTGTCTCATTTCATCCTTACAAAACCCTTCAAGAGACTGGACTCTGGGGAAGGATGGCATTCACATGTAGGAAACTTTAAGAAATTATACAAGATATGGGAAACATGGGGCCAGATGAAAGGAAAGAAGCATGTGAGGGAAGAACTGTAAAGAAAGAGGCAGAAACCCATCAAGTGATCAACCACCCAACTGAGAAGGGGTGGGGCAGGGTGGGAGGCAGAGAGCACCATGGGGTAGTAGGAGCACATTTGGAATCTATCAGCTTTTTGGGAAGCATACAAGGGACCAAAAGACACACTGCCTGGGGATTGTGCAGTGGTACTTGTTAACACCCACTTTAGATCTGACATACATAAGTGCTAGGAAAGTAAACTGAGGAATTCACTCATGTGACATATTTGTTAAGTACCTACCAGCCATGTGACAGGTGCTGGGGTTACAGCTATGGACAACACAGACAAGGCCCTTGGAGCTTCATGGAGCTTACAGTGCACAAGGTAATGGACGATGAACAAACAAGCATATGGTAGACTGGGTGCGGCAAGGCCTTCCTTATCAGAGACCCGAGGTAGATGTCTGGAGGGAATGCATTCCAAGAAGAGGGAAGAGACATGCTGAGAACCTGAGGGAGAGATGTGTTTGATTGACAGGGGAAGGGCAAGGAGGCCAGAGTGGCTGTAGCATAGAGAAGAGCTGAGGGTGGTAGGAGGTGGGTTCGGAGAGAGAGCCACTAGCACAGTGTAGGGCCTTCTAGTCCAGGGTAAGGACTTTGGATTTCATTCTGAGTGTGATAAGAGTTATGACCAGAAGTGGGACATGATTTGTTTTTCTGTCATATTGAAGAAAAAAGCAATAGAAAAATATTTTCAGAGTTGAAGAAATATCTGAGCATACAAATTTTAGGGGACCACGGAGTACCACACAAAATCAAGAATGAAAGCAACTTTTGACATATTTTCAACCTTTGAAATAAAGAAAAAAATCTAATTCACATCTAAGCTGAAACAAAACAGAACAGGTTGTACACAAAGAAGAAAAATCACTCTGGTCTTATATTCCTTTGCTATAACCCTATACTCCACAAGAAAATATAGAAGTATCTACAGAGTTCTGGAAGAAACAAATATGACCTAAGAATTACGTACTAAGACACACTATCATTCATGTACAACAGAGAGAGAGTCTCAGGCATGCAGGGGCTTGGAATGTATAATGTATGTATGTTTTCTAAAAAATGACTTGCAGATATATGCTGGACAAATAACTAAATCAAGAAGAGGTATGACTTTTAAAAAAGTCAAGAATAAAGCAATTGTAGAATACAATGCAAAATAATGTTTTCCCATAAAAAGTATTTTGATTAATTATTATGTAAAAATTAAAGGTATAAATGTATTTTTAAATTATGCCAAATTTGTGAAAAGTATATATATAAATATATATAATTTCTGGATAATGAGATTGGGTGTTCTCAATGTTCTTCATGCTTTTTCATATCTTCCACATTTTTTATAATTGTTTTTTCCAATCAGAAAGAAGATATATATTTTTAATAGAGAAGAAAAATCATTGTCGTATGTTTTGATGTTTATTAAAATGTTATGCTTTATATATTCTATACAATCTAAGAGTAAAACAATGCATTTGTAGTTCATTAATGAAGCATATAGATTCTTAATTCAGATAGGGCTTTATAATATATCTGGTTGAATGATTTTCAACTCAGGTTTTAGGAATCAATCCTCTGTTCAAGTGAGGATTCTAATCATCATTATCACCAAAGCTAGCATTTATTGAACAGTTATTACTAGGTTCCAGGTAATTCTCAAACCATTTTACTTGTAGTATCTCCTTTAATTCTCACAACTATCTGTTTTTTGAGAGGAAGAAATTGAGGCATAGAGTTGACATGGCAATGTTTGATGGCTGGTGAGTAGTGGAGACAGATTTTGTGCTCGCCCTGTTTTACTAAAGTCGGTGTTCTTTGTTGTTAAGCAACACTCTGTGGCAGGCAGCTGCTAAGATAACCCCATAGGATTCCTGCCTCCTGGAATTCATGCCCTTGGGTAATCCCCTATCTGAGTATAGATTTGACCCAGTGATTTGCTTCTAATGACCAGAATACAATACAACAAAAGTCATGATTGATAGCATTATAAGAGTCTGAATTTCCCTTGCTTGCAGACTTCATTGCTTTCTTGTCTTGCATACTTTGATTAAGCTAGACAACATGTTGGAAAGGCCTTTCCCGTCAAGGAAATGAGGGTGGCCACTAGCCAGTTGCCAGGAAAGAATTGAAGTCATCAGTCTGATGACTTTTGAGATACTGAATTCTGTGAACAACCACGAGAGAACTTGAAAGCCGATCCTTTGCCAGTTCAATCTTTAGATGTGACCACAGTCCTGGATGACACCTTGAATTCAGCCTTGTAAGAGACCCTAGCAGAGAGGATCTGGCTAAGCCATGCCCACATTATTTGTAGTAGGCAAAATTGTCTACTTCCCCCAAAATATTCACATCCTAATCCCCAGAATTTATGAAAATGTTCTGTTACACAGCAAAGAGGAATTAGGTTGCAGTTGGAATTAAATTTGCTAATCAGCTGATTTTAAGACAGAAAAATCTTCTTGGATTTCTGGATAGGCCCAAGTCATCACCAGGGTATTTAAATATGGATGAGGGAGGCAGAAGAGTCAGTGTCACAGTGAGGTGAGAAAAACTAAAATAAATACTTCTGACTTTGAAGATGGAAGGGGAATGTGGAAAGCCTCTAGAAGCTTGTAAAAGACAAGAAAATGGATTCTCCCCTCTACTCTCCAGAAAGAAAGGCAGCCCGCCAACACCTTGATTTAGCCCAAAGTTACCCACATCAGACTTCTGACGTACAGAACTGCCTAAGATAACAAATTTGTGCTGTTTTAAACACTAACATTGAGGATAATTTGTTGCACAGCAAGATAGCTAATAAACACACGATGTCAAATAAAGGAAAAATGAGCTGCTCTGGAGTTCTCCCCTGACACCCCAACTGCACCAAAGCAGTTTCTGAACTTTTGATGTATTTTTCCATAGATTAGAGTGTGAAGACCACTGACCTAGACTTCTCAGGACTTCTCAGAACTTCTCAGGAGGTGAAGAAATTTCTTTGAACAGTATCACTAGGAGGGACTACAATCATTGAGAAAAAAATAACCTTATTCTAGGTCTCATTTGCTTTTGATTCTATTAGTAAGATCTCTCATGCCCGGTTGTACCTGTAAGTTTTTATGTGGAGCAAAGGGTGATACTTCCTTAACTTCATGACTTGAGTCATGATTCACCCGTACTTTGTGTTTTCCTGTTTGCAAACCACTTACCACTGGTTGCCTGCCTTCGCCTCTGCAGAATCTTCACAAAGCACATGGCATTGTGTGTGTCTTTTGTCAGCCTCAGCTCTAGTCATGAGCCATTTCAGAGTCAGGAACAGCATTTTGGAGCATTTCTAAAGAATTCTTCCAATGACAAGTAATGTAGAGTGAACTGTAGCTTTGGAGGGAGATGGGGAAGAGGGTTACCAGCATAAGGCACAGCCCAAGGTACTCCACTTCCCCATAAACATCTCTGTCTTCCAAAGGTTCCCCATGCTCCAACCTGCTCCAGTCCTCTCCAGCCATCAGACTGTCAATAGGTCTGATCTCTATCTTCCTCTCCTACTATGCTTCTAAAAATACTCCTTTCTTGCACCTTAATTCAGTTATTTTTGCCACATTAAATATCCCATTGATACAGAATTGATACAAGTGAGGTTATCCCTCACTTGTAGTAGTGAGGAGTCACTCACAGGTAGTTTCTTGACAATGTAACACATGCATGCATGTTTTCTATCTTGCTTGAAAAGCTGTGATCTACAACATAAAGAGCTTTAGACAGGTGCAGTCCCCTTCTCAAATTGTAACCAGGTTGCATTTATGACATAAAATTGACAATCATCCCAAGAAAACTAACAGGTAGTCATTCCTTCAGAGCTTTCCTTAGAAGGTCTCCAAATAAAAACAGAGCAAAAGACATGGTTTCCTGGGCTCTGCATCAGGAGAAAGTTTCTGTAAGGCTGATTTCATGCTAATTGCCATTTGCTTCTCAGGCTTCCTCTGATGCCAAAACATTTTCACTGGCTGAGTATCGACAATCTCCCAACAAAGATTTTTGACCAAAATATTTCAAAAATAGTCACAGCTATTTTTATTCTTTGATTCCTTCTGTATGCATTATCTGCATGCATTGCTGGGCTTGTGATTGACTTCATTTAATAAGGTGATAACTAAATTTATGAGTTCCACAATTAAAATTTAAGTAGTTTAGATAACATTAATTTGTTCCTAAGTAATTTTGTCTTCTTTAATATCTACCACGAGCAGAAAGGCAGCAATTAGCATCTAAAGCCATAATATTTAAATACTTCTATTTCCTGTTTAAATTGAGTTTTTCTAAACTAATTTTAACAATTTCAATTTGTTATTTTTCTAACTTTCTTTTCCCCCAAAAAGAACTAATAAAGAAGAAAAATCTGATCAAGTTTTTCTCATTTCTTCTTTAACTTTTCCTTTTTCTTCTATCTATTCCCAGATGGGAAATGGCTGAAAGATCGGTGGCAGCAAAACAGTAGTGGGGAAGTGAAAAGTTAAACATATATTTTTCACATAAGGAATAATATTTTATGTTATGATATTGACATATGCAAACTGCAGTTAGCTCCATTCCCTGTTTTCAGGCAGTGCCAACTTATTTTCCTGATTGCTCTCTTACTACATTTCCCTTCTGGCAGTAATGACCTTCTGCAGATTTTCATATTCAAATGCTCCATTCAAATATCTTGCCATGGAGATGTGATAATTAGCTGGAAATATTTTAATTAGTCTTAAGAGGAATTTTTTATGCTTAAATATAACACTTTCGTTGTAAATATTTTTTTAAAAGCTAGGTACGCACAAAAAAATCCCCAAATTGTATTGAATTCCCAAATATTATTGGGGAAATCATGTGTATGTTCTCTTATATTGGCAAATTTATGAGTATTGAAATATGTCTGGATGTATCTTTTGTGAGATTTAAGGTTGTAATGCATAGCATATTTTTAAGTTATTCAATGAGTATTTGTTGAATAGGAGTGTGTATTCAACTATAAATGGGATTACAAGGTTTCTGATTCTATGAAGCTTTTTTTAAAGTTTTTATTAATTTTAAAATTTAATTGTACATATTTATGAGGTACAGTGCGTTGTTTCACTACATCAATGATTCACTTAGGGTAGATAGCATATCCATCCCATGAACATTTTATCTTTTATTTGTGGTGATTATGGTCAAGATCCTCTTTTCTAGTTAGTTAGAAACAAACAGTATAAAGTTATTAGCACCTTCACAGAAAAAAAAAAAAAAAGTTATTAGCTATAGTCGGCCTAGAAAACTAGAACTTCTTACCTACCTATAGCTTTGTACCAGTTAATCTACCAGTTCTGTTACTGCCACTACTCTGCACTTAACATGATGGTTTCCGGTTCCATCCATGTTGCTGCAAATAACAGGATTTCTGGGGGTTTTTTTCTTAATAGCTGAATAGTATTCCATTGTGTATATATACTACAGGGATTTTTTATTCGCTTGTTTTGTTTTTTATCTACTCATCTGTTCGTGTGCATTTAGGTTGATTTCCTCTCTTGGCTATTGTGAATAGTGTTACTATAAATGTGGGAGTGCAGGTGTCTCTTTGATATATTGATTTCATTTCCTTTGGGTATATGTTTAGTAGTGGGATTACTGGGTCACAGGATAATTCAATTTTTAGTTCTCTGAGGAATCTCTATACTGTCTTCCACAATGGCTGTACCAATTTACACTCCCACCAACAATGTAGGAGAGTTCCCTTTTCTGGGCATCCTTATTAACACTTGTTAGTTTTCTGTCTTTTTGATAATAGCCATTCTAACCAGAGTAAAGTCATAGTGGTTTTAATTTGCATTTCCCTTATGATTAGTGATGTTGAGTATTTTTTCATGTGCCCGTTGGCCACTTGTATGTCTTATTTTGAAAAATGTCTGTTCAATTCCTTTGCCCATTTTTTAATAGGATTATTTGGGTTATTTGCTGTTGAGTTGTTAAAGTTCCTTATATATTCTGGATATCTGCCCCTTCTCTGATGTGTAGTTCGTAAACACTTCCTTTATATCTGTAGGTTGTCTCTTCACTTTGTTGATAGTGTCCCTTGTGCAGAAGCTTTTTAGTTTGACGTAGTCCCATTTGTGTATTTTTGCTTTAGTTGCCTGTGCCTTTGTAGTCTTGTTCAAAAAAGTGTTACCACTCCCATTTCATGTAGCGTTTTCCCTATGTTTTTTCCCAGTAGTTTCATACTTTTGGATCTTAAATTTAGGTTTATAATCCATTTTGAGTTGATTCTTGTGTATGGTGAGAGATAGGGTTTGGAGTCAAAAAGTCAGTCTTCTGCATGTGGATATCCAGTTTTCTCAGCATCATTTGTTGAAGAGACTGTCCTTTCCCCACCTTATATTTTTGACTCTTTCATCAAAAATCAGTTGGCTTTAAATGCATGGGTTTGTTTCTGGGCTCTCTATTCTGTTCCTTTGGCCTATTTGTTTGTTTGTATGACAATACTATGCTGCTTTGGTTACTATAGCCTTATAATATATTTTGAAGTCAGGTAGTGTAATGCCTTCAATGTTGTCGTTTTTATCTAAGATTGTTTTGGCTATACAGGGTCTTTTATGGTTCCAAACAAATTTTATGATAGTTTTTCTATTTTTGTGAAGAATATTATTTGTATTTTGATAGGGATTACATTGAATCTGTAGATTGCTTTAAGTAATGTAGACATTGTGATGATATTAATTCTTCCAACCCATGAACAAGGGATATCTTTCCATTTGTTTGTATATTATTCAATTTCTTTTACCAATGTTCTACAGTTTTCATTAGAGAGGTCTTTTACCTCCTTGGTTAATTTTACTCTTGGGTATTTCATTTTTGGAGGTTATTGTGAATGGGATTCTTTCCTTATTTCTTATGAAGCTTATTTTTTTAGCAGTGTTTTTAAGCTGCTGGCTTCAACCCATCAGTGGGTCATGATATCAATTTAGAAGATTATGACCAGAATTTAAATATATGTATGTATTATATATAACATTTATATTTCTTTTTCTTTTTTTCTTTTTTATTGTTTATGAATATTCATGGGGTACAAGGAAAATTGTCACCACTTATGCTTAAGCTGTGATGGCCAGATCCATACTGGCAGCATGCCCATTACCACAAATTGTGATTATACCCCATGTCCCCCACCCAATTAGCCTCCCAATTATCCCTGACCTCCCTCCCCATCCCCCTTTCCCTACTCCACTTTGTATCCCTAGGTATGTTCTCTCCCCCTGCAAGTCCATCATACCACTGTGGTCTTTCTTTCCTTCTTTCTTTCCCTCTTAGCTCCCACTTATGAGTGAGTACATATGATATTTATCCCTCTGTGCTTTGCTTATTTCACTAAACATAAGTTTTTCCAAGCTCTTATCCATGTTGTTGCAAATAGGAGAATTTCATTCTTTTTCATGGTAGAGTAGTATTCCATGGTGTATATATACCACAGTTTCCTTATCCAATCATCCATTGATGGACATTTAGGTTGGTTCCAATTCTCGGCTATTGAGAACGGAGCTGTGATGAACATAGGAGTGCAGGTATCCCTTTGACATTATGATCTCCATTCCTTTGGATATATACTCAGAAATAGGATTGCTGGATCATAGGGAAGATCTATCTGTAGTTGTTTGAGAAATGTCCATACTGTTTCCGATAGTGGTTATACTAATTTACAGTCCCATCAACAGTGTAGGAGCGTTCCTTTCTCTCCACATCCTCACCAGCATTTGTTATTCTCTGTCTTTTTTATTATAGCCAGTCTAACTGGGATGAGATGATATCTTGATGTGGTTTTAATTTGCATTTCCCTGATGACTAGTAATGCTGAGCATTTTTTCATGTACCTGTTGGCCATTTGTATGTCTTCCTTTGAAAAATGTCTATTCAGTTCCTTTGTCCATTTTTTAATTGGGTTATTTGGTTTTTTACTGTGTAATTGCTTGAGTTCTTTGTATATTATGGATATTAATCCCTTGTTGGATGCATAGTTAGCAAAAATTTTCTCCCACTCTGTAGGTTGTCATTTCCCTCTGTTGGTTGTTTCCCTTGCTATGCAGAAGCTTTTTAGTTTGATATGGTCCCATTTGTTTATTTTTTCTTTTGTTGCTTATGCTTTCGGGCTCATGTTCATAAAGTCTGTGTCCAGACCTAGTTCCTGAAGTGTTTCACCTATATTTTCCCTTAGTAATTTTAGTTTCAGGTCTTATATTTAAGTCTTTAATCCATTTTGAGTTGATTTTAGTACATGGTGAGAGGTGCATGTACAGTTTCATTCTTCTACATATGGATATCCAATTTTCCCAGCACCACTTATTGAAGAAGCAGTCTTTTCCCCATTGTATGTTTTTGTTGCTTTTGTCAAATATCAGGTGTTTGTAAGCCTGAGGGGTAATTTCTGGGTTCTCTATTCTGCTCCGCTGGTCCAAGTGACTATTTTTATGCCAGTACCAGGCTGTTTGGGTTACTATGGCTTTGTAGCATAATTTGAAGTCAGGTAGTGTTATGCCTCTAGCTTTATTTTTTTTGCTCAGGATTGCTTTGGCTATTCAGGGTCTTTTGTTGTTCCATATGAATGTCGATATATTTTATATGTATTTTTGTGTGTATGTAATATACACATACAATATATAAGGAAATAAAGTTTCAGAGTTTATCAATATGTTTCCTTATCTATGTTTTATAAAATTTTTGTTTTGGTTTTGTGTGTATCTGTGTGTGTGTACTGTATCACTGTAAAAATGTATTTTTTTACTTTGAATTGTAACCAAGACATATACAAACAGTGCTCCAAAAGAAAGAAAAAAAGTAAACAATTGTACAAATAATTAGGAAAAATAACATGATTTAGGTGTTTGGGGGAGGCAAAGAGGTGGAGATGTGTGGGAATGCAGTGAGGGATGGGATGGGCAGGGTATGGTTAGGAAGGGAGGTGATATGTGAGTCCTGAAGGTCTGGAGGCAACTGGCAATGCAGAGGGTGAAGAGTTTTATTGGCAGAAGGAAGAGCAGGTTTGAATGCCCTCATATGGGAACAAATTTGGCCCAGTTGAGGAACAAACATGAGGACAGTGTAGTTATAGATTTAATCATCTGGAAGGATGAATGGGAAGAAGTTGAAGAAATGGGTAGAGCCCAGACTACATGGCACATTGAAAGCAATAGTCTAAAAAATTTATTTTAAACATCTTGTTTAGCCTATGTTTTCTTCTAGCAATTTCATTATTTGGGGTCTTTAATTAAGGTATTTAATCCATTTTCAGTTGATTTTTGTGTATGGTGAGAGATGGAGGTCTAGTTTCAGTCTTCTGTATGTGGATATCCAGTTTTCCCAGCATCATTTATTGAAGAGGATGTTCTTTCCCCACTGTATATTCTTCGCACCTTTGTTAAAAATCAGTTGGCTTTAATTGTCTGGATTTAATTTGGGACTTTCTAATCTGTTCCTATGGTCTGTTTGTTTGTCTATTTTTATGCCAGTACCATGCTGTTTTGATTACTATAGCTTTATAGTATTATTTTGAAATCAAGAAGTGTGATGCCTCCAACTTTGTTCTTTTTGTTCAAGATTGCGTTAGCTATACAGGGTCTTTTGTGGTTCCATACAAATTTTAAGATTGTTTTTTTCTATTTCTGTGAAGAATGTCATTGGTATTTTGATAGGGATGCTTTGAGTAATATGGACGTTTTGATGATGTTAATTCTTCTGACCCATGAACGTAGGATATCTTTCTATTTATTTGTGTCCTCTTCAATTTTTTTCACCAATGTTTTATAGTTTTCACTGTAGACATCTTTTACCTTTTTGGTTAAATTACCCCTTGGTGTTTCATTTTTTTGGTAGCTATTGTGAATGGCATTACTTTCTTGATTTCTTCTTTGGCTATTTCATTATTGGTGTATAGGAAGGCCACTGATTTTTGTGTGTTGATGTTGTATCTTGCCACTATACTGAATTCTTTCATTAGCTCTAATAATTTTTTGCTGGGGTCTTTAGGGTTTTCTATGTATATGATCATGTCATCTGCAAATAGGGATAGTTTGACTTCCTCCAAATCAGAAATGATTTGGATGCCCTTTATTGCTTTCTCATGCTTTATTGCACTGGCTAGAACTTCCAGTATTACGTTGAGTAAGAGTGGGGAAAGTTGACATCTTTGTCTTTTCATAGATCTTAGGGGGAAAGCCTACAATTTTCGTCCATTTAGTATGATATTACCTGAGGATTTGTCATATATGGACTTTATTTTGTTGAGGAACATTCCTTCCATATCCAGTTTGTCAAGTGTCTTTGTCATGAAGGAGTGTTGGATTTTATCAAATGTTTTTTCTGCATCTATTGAAATGAACATATGGTTTTTCTTCCTTAATTCTGTTGATGTGATGTATCACACTTATTGATCTGCATATGTTCAACCATCCTTGCGTACCTGGGATGAATCCCACTTGATCATGAAGAATGACCTTTCCAATGTGTTGTTGGATTCTGTTTGCTAGTATCTAGTTGAGGATCATTGCATCTGTGTTCATTATGGATATTAGTCTGCAGTTTTCTTTTTTCGTTGCATCTGTTTCCAGTTTTGGTATAAATTTAATGTTGGCCTATAGAATGCGTTTGGAAGGATTTCTTCCTCTTCAATTTTTTGGAAAGTTGCAGAAGAATTAGTATTAGTTCTTCTTTAAATTTTGGTAGAATTTGGGCTGTGTAGTGGTCCCTCATGATGATTCAGCAGCCTCTGGGTGGCTCCTTTCTTCAGGAATCGGCTGCAGCCTCCCTACTATGTGGGTCCATGGGAACCGTGTCAGTGGTCTCACTGGCATGGGGGCTGGTATGGTGTACTCTGAGGCCCTCTTCTCCCTGGCAGATTTGAAGCAACTTCAGGCAAAGGGCACAGCTATGGCTTTTGTCAGCTCCTGCTCTGTGTGCTACAACTTCTTCCCACTCCTTACCAGGGCTGGCCCTGAAGCAGCCAGGACTCAAAATGGTTGGAGCAGTCCTTTCTTTCTCTCTTTTAAGCTGTGGTTTATCAACTCTTATTTTACTTAACAGGGTGATAAAGCATTATTACATTTAGTTTTTCAGTCTTCAAGTTATGGTAATGTCATATGCATCTTGGTTAGTGCTTGATAACCAAACCCAACTGGTATCAGCTATCGGCTATCAAATTTTTTAGCTAATTTGTGACAAAATGTAAAGAAATCTGAAAATATATTATTACTAGTCTTTACATGCTTCTTTCACATTGAATTCTACCTTTCATTTATAAGATTAGATATTTTTTAAACATAATTGCTCATACTCAGTCTATTAAGCTTCTTGACATTCTATGAGATAAATTAGTATTAAGTATTATTAATAGAAATTAAGGTACACAGAGGTTAAATGATTTGTCATATCATATTTCCTATGCTATTGCTTTTAAAAGAATTATCATGTTTAAATTTGCACTAACTGAATAAAACTGTTTGCATAGGAATTTAAATCATATTTTCTTTCCACTACATGGAATAAGGAGCCTGTGATATTGACAACCACACTAAATACTATCTCAGGAATTTCAAGAAGCAGAGTGAGCCTTCTGGGTAATAGAGGTATTTCATTCATTTATTCCAATGAGAGGTTCTGGTATTTGACAACTATATTCAAATAGCTAATGTAACCAAGAGAACATTTGGTGCGTGGGTTTGGACAGATCTTACCAATTTAGTAATCCATGTCCTTGCGTGGGAAATTTCTGATATCATGAATCATGTTACAAATTCTCTTTAGAGAAAATCTGGACAGGAGACAAAAATGCTCAGAGCAGTAACATTAACACTCTTTGCTTCCCGCTGCCCTTGCAAACAAAGTAGTTTTTGAACTTACTACTCAGGGAGGAATACTCAGAATAATAATTATTGCTGACATAGTATTGGATTTGGTGATTTATTTTGATATTTTGGTGAATGTTTGGTTTTGTTAAATTATATAAAGCAGACTCCATTCAGATTTATAACATGTACAAATTTATTGAAATAATTAAAATTTTTAAATCTTAGATCTTGAATATTGTGTCACCATATTGGGGGGTCATCTCTGCCAGTTTCACTTCACTGAATCACAAGCTTTTTTTCCTGCCTAGGGATCTAATACTTTTCCTCTGTCTTGATAGGGTCTTCTCTTTCTATAATTGCTGAATATTTAGAGTGTCTAATAAAATATCTAATATGCAATGTCTCATCTTAGTGTATGCCAGTATTTTAAAATGTATGTCCATCTGGATTTATTTATTTTAAACTCTAAAGTTTGATTAAATGAATTTTTATTGTTGTACTATTTCTGTAAGTTCCATATTCTATAAAACAGATCTACTTAAAGTAAGACATGATGTGCTACAGTCTGTGTAACGTGAATTGATTGCAACTGAGGAAATGGTTTTGGAGACTGTTGGTTTTATATCCTGCAAATTACTTTCTTTGGTAAAGTAGCATTTTCTAGAATTCAGAATATCCTATAATTATGGTGGCTATATCTTTCAAACATAATAACAGAACATATGGTCTACAAGTAAGAGAAAACTTCTGTATAATGTGGAACAACATATACGAAATAGGAACAACCTCAAAGAATCCAAATCATATGGTCTCCATAGCTGTAATATTAGAACGTATCAAATAGTCATACTATAACATCATTTTTAAAATCTACTGCAGAAATACCCTTAAGATGTGAGGTGATCTATAATTTATATTTAAATACTTTTCTAACATCCACAAAAATGTTACTCATTTATCTGACTGCTGAATAATCTAAAACTTAAATATATACTCTGTGTTAGTCACTGTGCTAAATACTTGGGACCAAAAAGCAATAGAATCTCTGCCCTTACGGAGTTCAGAGTCTTGTTGGGGAGACAGGTACTGATCAAATATTTGTACTTATTTAGTTAAAAGTTATGAAGGTACCTGCTATAGAAGATGACCACATGGTACAAGAAGAACATTTGAGAGGGGCATTTTGTCAGGGGACTCAGAAAAGTATTCCCTGAGGAAGTGGTTTTCAAGCTGAGATATCAAGAACAAGCAGGATTTAACCAATAGAAAAATCGATTTTAAAGAAAAAATTTAAAGGCAATAAATGCATAACAAAATATTTTCCTTTAAAATACTAATTTGAAATATTGATATTGATCCTGTAAGTCCATAGCCTATGAAATCTTTAATTTACATTTATCTGTTGGCTGCCTGCAATGAGATTATTTGGTTTATATTGGCATGTCTAGTAACAAACGTGTTCCTTCTCCCTTGTAAAATTAGCTTCCCCTTGGAAAATTGCTCTCACTGGTCACCATTTAGCCTCAAATATTTTTTTGTGTTGGCAAGTCCCCAGAATGTTATAAAAGAGGAAACACATATCCATCTTTAGGTATTTGATTATGATCATGATATTTTAGTCATAAGATAGTTTCCAGCTGGCAAGCTTGACATACATATTTAATAGTATCTAAATATTGTTGTTGCATCTATTATGTAAGCTGCAAAAGAACTCACTCAACAGATGCTCCAAAATTTATAAAACTTGTAATTCTCAAAACATTTGGTGTTTTTATCATAAAATCTAAGTTTCATCTATGATTGATCTGATTGCTCACATTACAGCCCTTCCCTTCCTCAGATCTATTTAGTTTGTTTATCTTCTGGGCTCCCACATGTTCCATTTCTTCAGGGCTGGGCCATTTTCCCAGAAGTCAGGCAATGAATGAAGTTTAGCAAAAGGGAAGCTTTTGTGGAGAGAGTCATGCCAGGTTTGCACTTAAGACGTATCAGACAGAGGTCAGTTAGCCCAACACTGTATTGTCACTCAGGGTTACACAGGCAGAACGGAGCTGAAATGTTTGAACTGCCTTCTTCTGAATCTGTCCAGTATTCTATTATACATTTTATAGAGTCATGATCAAATAAACTTTTGAAACCCATGAAATTAAAAACAGTTCTTGAGTAAGCTAGTGATAAGCAGATCAACGTATTGCTATATTTGGGGTATATATGATGAAAGTATATACCACTCCCATGTGCATTCATCTCTTATATTCTTGACTGTCTAAAACTTATACATTTCTGTAGTTAGCAGGGATGGCTGTGTTCATAAGAGGAAAATAGGGTAAAATAAATTTAAAGTAACCACCAGTTTAGTCCCTTTATAAAATATTTGATGGGCATATTCTTAAGGAAAGTCTATGTACTTTCCTAGAAAAAAAGAATGGCTGCATTACTGGCCCAGCTCACATTAACTTTTCAAGGTCGAAAACCCAAACAGAAGCTATGATCCCACAGAAAATCTAAGCTGCCTAAAGTTTGTGACTAAATTCTTCCATACTCAGTTGATTCCCCAAAGTGTGTCCCCTAATGGCCCTGATTCTTTTACTAAAATATGGATGGAAGGGGATCACAATATAAAGATGCCCGTCTGTTTGCTTTTCTTCTAGTTAAAAAAAAAATGTCATGTCTACAAGAGAGTTGCATTTTAAACATTTAATTTTCTTGTTCCCAAGGCTTCGTACTCATGGAGTGTAAGCATACACATTTTTAAAATCCAGATTTAAATGTGGGTTGACCTCTTTACTCAAGTCAATATATGCAGTCCTCTTTCTAAGTTCCTGGATTTATATAAACAGAATCTTCTTCTCATCTCTAAAATGATAAATAGAATTTGCCTTAATGCTTACACTCTTGCCATAACAGAATATATTCTCCGATTTGATAGCTAGGTACAATTTTTCCTTCAAACTGCTTATGAGCTATATATGTTTGAGTTGCAATTAACCTCTCTAGAAGGTTGGTGGTGGAAAAAATATGTCTCGAATCCTACAAGCACATCAATAATTTATCTTTTCTTCAAAGCTGTTCTTTCTTTTACATTACCTATTGTACTTGACAGCTTTATTCTGACACCGGTAAATCCAGTCAAATCCACAAGTCAGACTAGTTTCTTTCTTCCTCTTTATTCCTCGCTTGCAGAGTCAACGCTCTATCAGTTTTCACTCTTAAGCATCTTCTTTTCTCCCGCATTCTTCTCACACCCATCAGCACTCCACTCGTTCAGGACAACATAATTTTTCCCATGGAATCCTTCCTAGGTGCCAGGCTTCTCAAATTGCTGTCTACATAAGATCCGTCTAAATTCAAAACATTTCTCTCTCCCTCTCTACCACGTGGAATTGTTCTAAATACAAACACTGCACTGGGATCCCATGAATAACAGTATTAAGTCCAACATCTTTGAAATGAGTAACTACGTAATCTTTCATGAAAGTGCCATTTATGTATAGGTATTTTACCGTACCTGAAAGAGCAGTAAGAAGCCAATGCCTTTGTCACCTTTCATCAGGCTAGGTAATCTAAAGCTTAAATTTAAATCTATAAAATAACAAAAGTTCTCTCCTTCAAGAAACATGAAAACTGATTCCCTTATTTATAATTTTGAACAGATTTATTTGATTTATTTTTATTGCTCAATTATCATAACAGAAATAGGTTTTATAAATTAGCCATGATCCTACCATCCCATTTTCTAGGGCTACATAAGCATTCAGAATTTTATATCACTGTAATCATAACATAGAAGCACTTCTGTATTATTTTCACATTCTTTAGATTTTGGCATATAGATATAAAGTCTCAGAGGCTTTTAAATAGTTCTATAATATTCCATCAAATCTATAAACCTCAGCTTTTAACCACTCCCTATTTTTTAATAATCAGATTACTAGTATTTGACATGAGTTGAATGTTTGTCCCCTTCAAAGCTTATATAGAAGATTGATCCCCAATGTACCAATGTTGACTAGTATTTGACATGAGTTGAATGTTTGTCCCCTTCAAAGCTTATATAGAAGATTGATCCCCAATGTACCAATGTTGAAAGGTGGGGCCTTTCGGAGATGATTGGATCATGAGGGCCCTGCCCTTATTAGTGGATTGATCCATTAATTGGTTGAATGGATTATCACGGGCATTGAGTGGTGACTTTATAAGGAGAGCACATGAAAACCCTCTTGCCATTCTCACCATGTGATAACTTGAATTGCCTAGGGACTCTGCAGAGAGTCCCCACTAAGAAGAAGACCTCCCTCCCCCCACCAAATGTGCAACCCAGACCTTGGACTTTCCAGCTTCCAAAACTGTAAAAGATAAATTCCTTTTCTTTATGCATTACCCAGTTTCAGATATTCTGTTATAAGCAACAGAAAACAGACTAATACAGCACTCTTTAAATCATTATAAGTAATGATACAATAAAAATATTCTTGTATTTTGCTTTTTCCTCATTTTGTTTATATCTTTGGGAAAATTATCAGGAGTGAAATTACTGAGTCTAAGATGATCAATACTGTATGCCTTTTGAAATGTATCACCAAATTATTTCCCAATGTTTTCAACAATATGTACTGCCACCGGCAATGGATGGGTGGTCTCATTTTAGCACACCTTTGACAGAACAGATTATTGTAATGATTTTAAATTTGTTGTTGTAATAGTTATAAAGTAGAACCTCATTGATGGCTTATACTTTGTTTCATAGCTAAGAAGTCAAACATCATTTGTCGACTAATTGTATTTCTTCCTCTGTGTGTGTGTGTCTTATTTTTTTCCATTCATACCCTTGTCCTTAAATATTGGCCTTCAATTCAATGAATACTGTTTTAATTTTTAATTTATATGGCCTACTCATAAAATGTAGACTTTAATTTTAAAACAATTGTTGCATATAATTTTTCTAAGGGTATTTGCCATTTAAGTTACATTATTTTTGTTATAGTGGTTTGTTTCATTGTATAATCTACCTTAAGTGTTATCTGACAAAATATTTTGTTGTCTTTGTTGTCTATAATTTGATTTTTATATGTGTAGTGTTAATTCTTTAATATTTTTGGTCTTCATTGTAGTATTAAGTATCCATTTAATAATGGAGAAAATACCATATGTTTTTATGATTATGGGAATAATTCAGTAGACAGAGAAGAGCTGATAATGCAGAAGAGAAAGTGCACAATTGCAACAGCCAAGTCTCTGAGTAAATCAGGCAGCATCCCGTACACAAGTGGAATAGTTAGCCTTAGATAGTTGTTCAGACATAGTATCAGGAGGGAAGCAAAGTATATGGCTCCAGAGGAAGGCAGATTGGTAAATGTGGTAGTGGGAGATGTGGACACAAAGTAATCAGTTGAGAATGAGAACAGGGAAGGGGTAGTTGGATGTTTAAGGAAAGAGAAGAATACTAGTATAAAATAACCCCAGAGAGTAGAAGGTAAAGGTGCTTAGTAAAATGTAGAAATAACTCAGTAGTGAGGGTCCTTTAGAGCTTTGAGGCCATCACATTAAGTTGAGGCCAGTCAGCATGGTTGTTTTTTTTTTTTTTTTTTTTCAGTCATGCTGAGGCACTGGGGTATAGGCACATAATACATAAGGAGCTGAGTTTACCCAAGTTAAACCTTTGCTAGGTGAGTATGACAAAGACAAAGAGAAGCCAAGTAGTTGAGGGCGTATGTAAATGAGAGATTACAATCATGAGCCACAGACTCTCAGCTAGATAAGGAGGAAGGAAAGTTACAAAGGGGATCATTTATGGAGAAAATGTGGGTCTCAGTGGATACAAAACTAAGATGAAATGAAAGCCAGATTATAGTCAAGGAATAGGACATGTGTCAAAGAGCAGAATGCTTGAAATCAAAATTTTGGAGAGAATACCATGGTTGGCAATGACATGATCTACAGTAAAACTATGGGATGGGATGTCTGAGGTGGGAAGGATCCCAAGCCCAAGGGAGAAGTGGACATTAGAGGCTGAGAGCCAGGGCACTAAATAGGCCATCTGCATAGTTATTAAAAATCACACACAGAAAAATGATAACAGGAGTGATGGTGAAGAAAAAGGACCAGTGAGCTAAGGAATGTAAATCTTAAATATTAATAGTAATTTCCAGTAAGTTTGGATCATTTAAGATTTCCATTAGCAGTATTTGAAAGTGCCTTCTTTTCCATATCTTGCCAACACTGGGTATTATCAATCTGCTTAATGTTTATCAATATCCTAGGTGAAAACAGTATCCTGGAGTTGAAAATTTTCCTTTTTAGTAATTAGTACATTTTAGCATCTTTTCCTGTATGTTCATTTGTATTTCCTTTTCTCTTCAGACCTTTGCCCATTTTTCTGCTGGTGTGTCCATCTTTATTAGCTCTTTGAAAGAAATCTTCCTGAAATAGAGAAAGCTCCCTCTGAGCTATCATTTGTCTCACAAGTATTTTCCAATTATTTTTATGTTGATATTTTAGTGGAGTAATCACACATTTTTCCTTCTTGAAAATAAGCATTGTCATTGATGTATTGATTGATGGATTGGCTGTAGATAGAACACTGGATTGATAAAACATCAAATTGTTTGTTAGTTGGATTTAATAGTTTTTTCTTCTAAAGGATAAAAACTCATTGTATTTGAGTTAAATATATTTGAAAATCCCACAGTATCAGTAGTTCGCACAAGGAAAAGGGCATATCTTAAGTTTAAAAACATTTGCTTTGTACGCCATGAATATTCATAACCAATAAAAACAAAACAAAACATTTAAAAAAATTTTTTTCAAAAACATTCTCAAATGAAATGCTTCTATCACTGTAATTATGTCAATGTTACACAAATTAAAATCTTTCCTAATTTGAAAAAAAAACCATTTTAATCAAAATTTCACTTCAATAACTTCAGAAAGAAGAACTTCATATTCCCAATAGCAACCACAATATAGGAGGTGGTACTGCTCCAGATAAATCTGTATTATCCAGTAAAAAGTGAGAGTCAAATAATGGAATGGTAGGAGGAATGCAACTTTATTGACTATTTTTCCTTACTTAGAAAAGGTATGAAGGACTCATAGATATAATGCTTTTGAAGGATAGTTTCAAAGGTATTCATGCATTGCTTTTCTCTACATCGTATAACTTCTATCATAACATGCTTCACTGAAATTTTTATTCATTATCTATTTGCAAGGAAATAGAAGCTAAGTTGCTCTTCAATACATTCAAATTTTTCTGTATATTAAATTGATAATAGATATTTGATAGCAGCATTCAGTATCACACAATTTCAGTATGTATTGGTGCCATTGTTATCTGCTTTTGGAATATGCCTGTGAGGTACCACAGCTTGAAAGAAACCAATTAATGAACTATTTTAAATAGGATGAATTCCCAGGTTTAAAATGAATTGTGCTATTTTGTAATTCTACTCATCTTCAAATCATCCTATATATATTCAATCAGTCATCAAAAATATATCAGAACATGATTAATTACGTGATATAGTATTCATAGTTTACTTAGCCAATCCTTTTGGCCTTTGAATGATGAATTCCAGTTTATTCATTTAAAGTTTTTGAGCTCCTGCTCTTTGCAAACACTCATTTAAATACTAGAGTAGATGATAAAGATAGGAATCAGAGTTGTAACCTGCTTAGGGGAAAGGGTAGTAAAAATATAAAGAGCCATCAGCATTACTCCTTACCGAGTAAGAGGTCAGCATGGAATGGTGCTAGCTGGTAATTACTTCTTGAATTATGAGAATTTGAAGGTGCATTTAAATAAGATGATGACTGTGGTGGAGGATATGAAGTGGGAATTTATTCAAGATGAGGATAAAATAGCCAATGTGAATGGATAGAGGCAAGAAGAGTAGGATGAGTCCAGAAAGACAATCAAGGTGTGGCACTTTAATATGAAATATATCCAGCTACCTGAGTTGGGTACCTAATGAGGATTAGATTTTGGAACTAACACAGAAATGGAATTATGAGAATAAAGATATCAGATTAGGACTGGATTAGAAGAAATGTAAGGAGTATGATGTTACTTATGTTTAAGTTATTTTCCCCTAAAGACTGAATTAATCCTAGAAAAGTACTTTCAGACTTCAATATGCAAAAATACCACCTGGGAGCTTGTTAAAAAAAGACAGCTGAACTCCAGGGATTCTGATGCATGTGACAAAAGGTCATATTATAGACCAACTCAGGGCTGAATCTGCCTATGGAAGTCAGTTGGCCTTTGGAGAGGTTAACTATCAAGTCAGGATATTGCATCTTTAATATAAAAATGGTTACATATATGATTAGTCTATTTTAACAAATACAAACAGACCACACACACACACACACACATTTGTATTCCTAATGAGATAGATAGGCATGTCAGTTCTCTAGGGTCATTCAGTGGAGAGAGGTTGGAGGTTTGGATGTTGATTTTTCTATTTTTTACAACAATCATGTATTACTTTAGTAACTTGAAAAATACCAAATAAAGTTCAAAAAATAGTTTAATGAAGGTTAATAGTGGCTATGCAAATTAGCAATAAATAAGGTGACAAGTTTAAAAAGGATCTTGACATAATTTAGGAATTGATCCTAAGGAAATTAGGAGACCTCTGAATTTCTAGAGCTACTGTATTGAACAAGTTTATTCTAGAGAAGTAATTTCAAACCTGACTGAGCATTAGAATCATTGTGACATTTGTTAAAATATTCAGATTTCTGGGCCCTCCCTCAGAGTTTCTACATGAGAATCTGGGCACAAAACTATGTAATCTGTATTTTTAACAAGCACTAGAAACACAGCTGTGAACAAGACAGACATGTTTCCTTCATTCATGGAGCTTAAATTTTAACAGGGAAACATACATTTAACTAGTTCAAGAAGAATTTCACAGTAAATGATGAAGAAGTTGTCCAGAATTGTAGTTGTTTGATGAAACTAATTACGATAATAATGGCTACTTAAATCCAAATCTCTTTAAACATTTGCCCCAAAATCCCTAAAATAAAAACAAGAAAGCATGCATACTTCAACTTGAATATAACCAGAAGACAGAGAACAAACACTCCAAATCTCTTTTTTAAAAGATTTTTAAATTTTTTAAATTTTATTTATTATTTATTTTTATTTTAAGGTCCCTTTATTTTTTGTTTTATTTTATTTTTAATTGACAAATAATAATTGTATTTTTTATGGGGTATAATGTGATGTCTCATTACATGCATACACTGTGGAATGATAGAATCAGGCTAATTAACATATTCATCATCTCAAATACTTATAATTTCTTTGTGGTAAGAACATTTAAAATCCTTTCTTTTACCTACTTTGAAATATACAATACATATTGTTAACTATGGTCCCATGCAGTGCAATAGAACACCAGAACATATTCCTGTCTATAACTAGAGCTTTGTATCCTTTGACCAACGTCTCTCCTTTCCAGCCGCTGGTCACTGCCATTCTACTCTCTAATCTGAGTTTGACTTTTTTAGATCTCACATTTAAGTGAGATCATGTGGTATTTGTCTCTCTATGCCTGGTTTATTTCACTTAATGCAATGTCCTCTAGGTTCATTCATGTTTTCACAAATAACAGAATTGCCTGCTTATTTTTTAAGGCTGAATAGTATCACATTGTGTATATATACCCCATTTTTTTTAATCCATTTATCCGTTAATGGGTTTCCATGTCTTGACAAATGTGAATAATGTTGCAATGAACATGGGAATTAATATCTCTTCAACAGACTGATTTTAATTCCTTTGTATATATGAGGATATTTCAAAAAGTTCATGGAAAAAGGCCTATTATCTTTCAATTCTGGTTTTCCACAAAGTTTTTGACATACCCTTAAATACTTAGAAGTGGGATTGCTGAGTCACATGGTAATTTTATCTTCAGTTTTTTGAGGAATCTCCATATTGTTTTCCAAAGCGGCTGTACTAATTTATAATACCAACAGTGTGCAAGGGTTCTCTTTTCTGTACATCCTCACCAAAATTTATCGTTTGTCTTTTTGATAATAGCCAGTCTAACAGGTGTGAAGTGAAATCTCCTATGGTTTTAATTTGCATTTCTCTGATGATTAGACATGTTGAGCATTCTTTCATGTATCCTTCAGCCATTTATATGTTTTCTTTTGAGAAGTCTTTTCAGGTCTTTTGCCAATTTTTTAATAGGTTTATTTGTTTTCTTGTGTTTTAAGTAGTTAGAATTCCTTGTATATTTTGAGTATTAGCCCCTTATCCGATGTGGGATTTGAAGATATTTTTTCCCCATCTGTGAATTGTTTCTTCACTTTGTCAATTATTTCCTTTGCTATTCAGACAAAAAAAAAAAAAAAAATAGACAAGTCCCGTTTGTCTATTTTTGCTTCAGTTGCCTGTGCTTTTGGGGTCATATCCAAAAAATCATTGCCCAGCACAATGTCATGTAGCTTTTCCCCTGTGTTTTCTTCTAGTACATTTATAGTTTCAGGACTCACATTTAAGCCTTCAATCCATTTTGAGTTGATTCCTGTATAAGGGGTGAGATAAGGGTCCATTTTCATTCATGTGCATGTGTATATTCAGTTTTCCCAGGACAATTTATTGAAGAGACTGTCTTTTCCCTATTGTTTGTTCTTGGCACTTTTGTCAAAAATCAATTGACTGTAAATGTGTGGGTTTATTTCTGGGCTTCATCCTATCCCATATGTCAATGTGTCTGTCTTTATGCCAGCGTCATGCTGTTTTAATTACAGTTGATTTATAATATATTTCATATTATATATTTATGTTACATTTATATAATACAATATATTTCGAGATCAGTGAGTATAATGCCTCCAGCTTTGTTCTTTCTACTCGAGATGGTAATATTTATGGTGTATAGAGTAATATTTCAATACATGTATATACTGTGTGATGATCAAATCAGGCTAATTAGCATACCCACCACTGCAAACATTTATAATTTTATATGACAAGAACATTTGAATTCCTCTCTTCTAGCCACTTGAAAATATAAAATAAATTATTGTTAATTATAGACACATAGCCCTACTATAGAATACTAGGACTTATTCTTCCTGTCTAGCTACAATTCTGTGTGTTAACCAACCTCTCCCTATGCTCTCTACCCCCTATCTCCTACCCTTTTCACCCATTTAATAACTTCCATTCCACTCTCTATTTCTGTAAGCTCACATTTTTTAGCTCCCACATATGAGGAGAACATGCAGTATTTATCTTTCTGTACCTGATTTATTTCACTTAACATAATGTCTCCCAGGATCATCCACATAGCTGCGAATGACAGGATTTCCTTATTTTTCATGGCTGAGTAGTATTCCATTGTGTATATATACCACAGTTTCATTATCCATTCATCTGTTGATAGACACTTAGCTTGATGCTATATCTTGGCTCTAATAGTATACTTTCACTTTAAGTCTATGATTATCCTTTAAAGTGAAGTGAGTGTCTTGTAAGCCACATATAATTGGGTCTTATTTTTTTACGCATTCAGGTACTCTATGCCTTTTGATGGAATAATTTAATTTATTTACATTTAAAGAAATTATTGTTAGGTAAGAATTTACTAGTGCCATTTTGCTAATTGTTTTCTGCTTCTTTTGTAGATCATCTGTTCCTTTTTATATCTCTTGCTTTCTTCCTTGGCTTTCTGTAGTGGTTACTTTGGATCTTTTTTTTTCAGTTTCTGTGTATCTATTATATGCTTTTGCTTTGAGGTTACCCTGAGACTTACATAAAACATCTTATACACAGAACAGGCCATTGTAAACTCATAATTTAATTTTGACTGCATACACAACTTTACTCTTTTACTCTCCCTCCTTCCATGTTTTATGTTTTTAATCTTACAATTTCCATCTCTTCATAATTTTATCCATCAACATATTATTGAAGCTTTAGTTTTTGTTTTCGTTTTTTAAATTGTTTTGCCTTTTAACCTTCATACTCAAGATATAGTTGATTTACCCACTGACATTACAGTATTAGCATGTTTTGGATTTTACAATGTAATTACTTTTACCAGTAAGTTTCATTTGTTTTTTTTGTTACTAATTAGCATTTTCTTCTTTTAGGTTGAAGCACTCCCTTGAGCATTTCTTGTAAGGAAGACCTAGTGGTGATAAACTCTGCTTTTCTTTGTCTGAGAAAATTTTTATCACTACTTCATTTCTGAAAGATGGGATTGCTGGATATAGTATTCTTGGTTGACAGGTTTTTACTTTTTCAGGATTTTGAATATATCATCCAACTCCATTCTGGCCTGTTAGGTTTCTGCTGAAAAATCTGTTGATAATATTATGAGGATTCCCTTGTACATGGCAATTTGCTTTTCCCTTACTGTTTTCAAGATTCTCTTTGTCTTTAACTTTTGACAATATGATTATGATGTGTCTCAATTTAAGTCTCTTTTGACTCATCTTATTTGGTGTCTTTGGGCCTCCTGTGTCTGGATTTCTATTTTCTTCCCCAGACTTAGGAAGTTTTCTGTCATTTTTATAAAATATGTTTTCCATCCCTTTTTCTCTTTTCTTATTATGGACTTACAGTAATGTGTATGTTGTTTCACTCGATGGTGTCCATAAGTCGCTTATAAGCTATCCTCATTCTTTCATTCTTTTTTTTTTTTTTTTTTCCTGGCTCCTCAGGTTAAATGATTTTTAATGACCTGTCCTCAAGTTCATGGATCCTTTCTTCTACTTGATCTATTCTTCTGTTGAACTCCTCTATTGAATTTTTCAGTTCAGTTATGGTCTTCTTCAGAAGCTCTATGATTTCTATTTGGTACTTTTTTATACTTTCTGTCTCTTTGTTGAAATTCTCGGTTTGTTTTTGCATTGTTCTCCTGACCTTGGTGAGCATCTTTATGATAATTATTTTGAATTTTCTGGCAGGTAAATTACATATCTCCACCTCACTTGAGTCAGTTTCTAGAAATTTATCTTTTTTACTTGAAATATATTCCCCTGTTTCTTCATTTTTCTTGACTTACCATGTTGGTTCCTGTGCATTAGTTAAGACAACTGCCTCTCTCTCAGTCCTGCCAGGCTGGCCTCATGTAGGAAAAGAATCTCACCAATCATTTGGCCAGAGATTTTAAGGTGCCTCTCAATTTTTTGTTTGTCTAACCTGCTGTCTGTTTTTGGTGGCCACTTGGTGATTAGGATGTGTCATGTCCTATCAGTACCCCAAGACCAGTAAGATAGAAGCCAGACCCTCTAGATGTAGCTGAAAGTGTGGGGTGTTCTTTCTGTCCTCACAGTAAAGCTCAGTGTAGACATTTATTTTCACTCTCTCTGCACTAAGCCAGGGAGACGATTTGTGCAAATGTCTGTACCCACAGTCAGGCTGTACCCTCTAATCAGAGGGATATAGCTGCTGGAAGTAGGCCCACTATATATTCACCTCTTTGTTTTCTGTGGTCTAGGGCCACTCAGGAATGCAAAGCCCCATCAACTCTCAGAGTTAGGTTGTTAAGGAAACAATTTCTTGGGTGGGAGATATAGAAGTTGTGGCACTTATTACGTGGCAAACTCATTTCAGGAAGAATGGGTATACTTGGATTTATCACTGCAGTGAGCCAGAGGAAAGGCTCAGGAAGTGCTGAGATCCAGCTCAGCTGCCAGAGGGCTACTGTTTATCTGCCCCATTAGCTCCCCAATTCAAGTTTATTAGAAGCCAGACCAACTGGAAGAATGTGCAGTAAACTCCCACTGAAAATAAAATGAGATTTGCATGTTCTAGCCTCTTTTCTGCATTTTGCTCAGGGGGTATAGCCCGTGGAAATGTTTTCACTTCTGTTTAAAACTACTTCTTTATTCTGTGACCTTGGAGACTCACATATGCCTAGTACCTTCTGCTCACAGAGCTAGGAGGTTTCTAGGATGCAGTCACTTAGGCAGTAGCTGAAGAAGTTGGGGTACTCAGTGTGTGGCATAAACCCCTTTCAGGGAGAAATAGGAAACTGCATTTTTTGGAGCCGTTCTCTACACTGCTCCCAGGGGAAGAAGTCTCTGGAAGCGCTTACACACCAGTATAAAACCACCACTTTTTCTGTGGTCTAGTAAGATTCACATACACTTAGTCACCTCTGCTTCTAGAGCTAGGAGGTTTAGAATGCTGTAAAAGTTGGGGTTGTCAATGCATGGACAGATCTTTCAGGATGGATTAACAGACCTGGAGTTATTGCTGGGGTGAGCCAGGAGAGAAGGCTTGGGAACTGCCAGTCTGTTCTTCAGGCTGCCAGAGAGCTAGTATTTATATGCCACTTTAACTCCCCATTGCAAGTTATCTAGAAGTCAGGCTGCCAAATAGCCACTGGAAGAGTGTGTCATAAACCCTTTTCATGAAGAAACAGGAAGCTGCAGATTTTTTTTTTTTTTTTTTCCTGCCTTTTTCGTGACCGGCACTCAGCCAGTGAGTTGACCGGCCATTCCTATATAGGATCCGAACCTGTGGCGGCGCGGCGGGAGCGTCGCTGCGCTCCCAGTGCCGCACTCTCCCGAGTGCGCCACGGGGTCTGCCCTGCAGATTTTTTTTAAAGCCCCTTCTCTGCAAAGCTCCCAAGGGATGAGGCCCCTGGAAATGTTTGCATGCACAAATAAAAAAAGCTTCCTTTTTTTTTTTTTTTTCTGTAATCTGGAGAGACTCACATATGCTTAATCACCTGTGCTCCCAGAGTTGGCGAATTAAGAGCCATACTATGGGAAACCTTAAGAGTTAGTGTGCTACGTGTCAGGTCCAAACACTCCTTTCCACAGGGCAAAGCTGGGTGTGAGGGATTTATTTCCTCATTGTATGGCAAGTGCCTGGGGCAGGGGTCCATGCCCAACTGTGCCTCAGCTTTTCCTGTCTGCTTGATGTTAATGTTTTCTTAGTTGTCTGGTGGGTAGGAGTCTCCCAACTGGCTTCTGAGTTTCTTTCAGAGGAAATTGATCTGGGAATAGATGTTTATTTCGTGCATCCATGGATGGAGGGAGAGTCCAGAGCCTCCTAATCTGTCCTGTTGCTGACACCACCCCCTACAAATTTCAAACTGACCATAAATACCAAATTCCAACATAGAAAGCTCACAATATCCCACCACAGGTCTTTCCTATGCAAAGAAAAAGCAAGGGATCTGGAAAAACTTCATAAGAGGGAGACGAAGAGAATAGAGGACCAAAGATAAACTTAGGCCCCCAAACAGAAAGTCTACTCTAAATGTTAAAATAATGGAAAAGAACCATCAAAAGTACTTAAAAGAGTCAGAGCTTAAGGTGGGAAGATGTCTTATAACACCATTGCTTCTTGAGAAGAAATTAAAAATAAAGAGTTTGTTTTATTTACTGGGTGGTAAGAGATAAAAGGAGTGGAAAGAGATAGGATCCTGCAAGACAATAAAGAAATAGAAAATAAGAGGACACAGGGATCTTCCCCTCACTACCAAAAAATGTAATCCATTAAAGAAACTACACTTTTCTACACTGAGAAATGAGAGTTTTGTACTAGGAGGCTTGTAAACAGCTGTTTACAAGGCTGTCATTTATGAAGTATATTTCAGTAATGACACATTTATACATGTTATATCACTGCATTTTCTCCCCCCAAAACTGGAAGGATGGCAGGGTTACAGTCCCATTTCATATAAGAGAAAACAGTGTCTTCGTGGAACAAATGACTTGCCCATGGTGATAAGTCCTGTAAGAGGGAGAGCCAAGACTGAAGTTCATGTCTTCTGGTTTGCTCACTCTCCGCAGTCTTTCCTCCAATGAATACATCTAACCCAAAAGACAGATTAGTTTAAATGCAGGGACATGTCCTAGGCATCTTTTGTATCCTTGCCCCTTTCACCAGTGTGTAGACACAGCAAGAAGGTGCCATCTATGAAGCTGGACCCTCACCAGGCACCAAATTTGTCCATGCCTTGGTCTTAGATTTACCAGCCTCCATAACTGTGAGAATTATGTCTATTTTTTATAACCTACCTCGTTTATGATTTTTTGTTATAGCAGCCAGAATGGACTAAGACAGGTAGTTTCCAGTTTTAGGCTATTATGAATAGTGCTGCTATGAACATTTTATATATCTTTCAGTGAACATATACATACATATCTGTCAGATATATACACAAGGGGTGGACTTGCTACGTAATAGGGTTTGCGTATGTTCACTTTAGTTTTGCAAAATAGTATACCACTTACTTCTCCCATCAGCAGTGTGTTGATGTTCCAATTGCTCAACATCTTTAGCAGCTTGATATTATTTGTCTTTTTCATTTTAGCCATATTGGTAGGTATGTAATGGTATTGAACAATGGTTTATTCTCTATTTTTCTGATGACTAATAAAGTGACATGCCTTTTCATATGCATACTGGCCACTCGTATATCCTTTTTTGTGAACTACTTTTTCAGTCTTTTGCCCATTTTTATATTAGTTTGTCTGACATTTTCTTATTAATATTTTAAAATTCTTTATATAGTGTACATATTAGCCTTCTATTGAGTATTTGCATTACAAATATTTTCTGTCTGTGACTCACTTTTTTACTCTCTTAATAATGTCTTTTGATAAATAGAAGTTCTTAATAGTGACAGTTTAATTTACCAGTGTTTTCACTTATTGTTAGTGCTCTTTTTGTCCTGGTTAAGTAATCTTTGTCTAACCTAAATCATGAAGATAATCTTCTATATTGTCTTCTAAAAGCTTTATTGACTTACCTTTTACTTTTAGATATACAACCCATCTGACACTCATTTTTTGTGTGTGTACCAAACAACCCTGATAAGTTTGTATAATTTAATAGAAAGAGCTTAGTTATGTCTTAAAGTCAGACAGATCTAAATAATAATAACAGAAGTATGTAAAATGTATGCCCCCAAATACACAAAGACTGGTTTTTTGTAGCCATTTTAGAAGATGATGTAAATCTATTTTTATGGGCATGGAAAAATGTTGAGTGAAAGGAGTGAATTTACATAAAATGTATACACACATGTATTTATAGATACATAAATTCATAGAGCATTATCTTAAAGGATATTCAATTATAGTTTAACAGCATATCTGTGCATCATGGGATTTTGGTTAATCTTTATTTATTCTTTGAGTTTTCTATATTGTTTTAATTTTTTTCAGTGACTGTGTATCTCTATTTCCAAAGGAAACATGCAAAATTATTCTTATTGAAATACATAGAAGAAGCACATAGAGGAAAAGATTTACCTAGAGATAACCACAATAACCTATGGATCTTTCTATCCAATCTTTCTTCTTATAATAGATGGGTGGTGGCTGTTTCATCCTTTAAAAACAATTTTAATTTCTACTTAATTGGATTTTTGAATCTGGCCTGTGAGAGAAAGAGGCTTTAACAAAGAAACTCCTTGTGTACACTTAGTAGGTTTATTTTTGTGATGAGAAATAATGATTACTGGCAATTAGATATAGAAGGAAAGTATCTTAATACAATAAAGACTATATATGACAAAGCCACAGTTAACATAATAGTGAATAAGGAAAACTGTTTAGAACTGGAACAAGACAAGGATACCCACTCTCACCATTTTTATATAACAGTACTAGAAGAGCTAACCAGAGTGATTAGAAAAGAGAAAGAAATAAAGGGCATCCAAATTGGAAAGGAGGAAGTTATATTTTCCCTGTTTGCAGATATCATGACTTTATATGTAGAAACCTAAAGACTCTACCAAAAAGCTCCTAGACCTGATAAGTAAATCCAACAGCATTGCAGGATAAAAACTCAACATACAAAAGCCAGTAGAATTTCTATACACCAACAATGAACAATCAGAAAAAGAAATCAAGAAAGCAGTATGACTTATAGTAGCACACACACAAAAATAAAATACCCTGGAATAAATTTAACAAAGGAAAGGAAAGATCTATACAAGGAAAGCTGTCAAACACTGTTTCAAAAAAATAAAAGAATACACCAAAAAGTGGAAAGACAGCCCAGGTTCATGGATTGGAAAAGTCAATATTATCAAAATGAACATACTGCTCAAAACAATGTATAGATTCAGTGCAGTCACCATCAAACTACCAATGACATACTTCACAAAAATAGAAAAAAAAAATTAAAAATGTGTATGGAAAAAGAAAAGACCCAAATAGTCAAAGCAATCTGGGAAAAAAGAACAACGTGTGTGTGTAGGGTGCAGGGGTTCATAATCCCTGACTTTCAAATATACTACAAAGCTATAGTAATCAAAACAGCATGGTACTGACACAAAAACAGACATACAGACCAATGGAATGGAATAGAGAATTAGAATAAACTCACAGACTTACAGCCAACTGATTTTCAACAGAGAAGCCAAGAACATACATTGGAGAATGACAATCTCTTCAATAAATGGTGCTGGGAAAATTGGAGATCCTTATGCAGAAGAGTAGAACTAGACCTCTTTCTCTCACAATTTACCAAAATCAACTCAAAATGGATTAAAGGCTAAAATGTAAGACTGGTAACTATAAAACTCATAGACAAAAACACAGTGGAAACACTTCAGGACATAGGACTGGGCAAAGACTTTATGAATAAGACTTTTAAAGCACAGGCAACAAAACAAATGGGATTATATCAAACTAAAGCAAAGAAAACAACAGAGCAAAGAGATAACCTGCAGAATGGGAGAAAATATTTGTAAACTATACATCCAACAGGGGATTAATATCCAGAATATACAAAGAACTGAGACAAGTCAATAGTAAATAAATAAATAAATAAATAAATAATCTGATTTTAAAATGGGCAAAGGAGCTGAGTAGACATTTCTCAAAAGAAGACATACAAATGACCCACAAGTACGTGAAAAATGCTCAATATCACTAATCATAATTAAAACCACTATGAGATATCATCTCTCCCCATATGAGATATCATCTCTCCCCATTTAGACAGGCTAGTATCAAAAAAGACAGAAAATAACAAATGCTGGTTAGTATGTAGAGAAAGGAGAACTCTTATACATTGTTGGTGGGAATGTAAATTAGTACAGCAGTTAGGGAAAACAGTATGGAGATTTTTCATAAAACCACAGATAGAACTACCATACAATCTAGCAATCCTACTACTAGATATGTATCCAAAAGAAAGGAAATCAACAAGTCAAGAGGACACCTGCACTTCCATGTTTATCACAGCTATGTTCACAATAGTCTAGATATGGAACAACCTGAATGTCCATCAGTGGATGATCGGATAAAGAAAATTTGGTGTATATATACACAATGGAGTACTACTCAGAAATAAAAAAGAATGAAATTCTGTCATTTGCAGCAACATGGATGAGCTTGGAGAACATTACATTAAGTGAAATAAGCCAGGCACAGAAAGAGAAATACAGCATGTTCTCACTCATATGTGGAAAATGCAAAAGTTGATCTCGTAGAAGTAGAGAGTAGAATAGTGGTTACTAGAGACTAGTAAGGGGAGGAGGTATAGGAAAAGTGTAATCAATAGATACAAAATTGTAGTGATAAGAAGAATAAGATTTAGTGTTCTATAACAATACAGAGAGACTATATTCGACAACAAATTACTGTATAACTTGAAGTAGTTAGTTGGGAGGATGGTGAATATTTCTAACACAAAGAGGTGACAAATGTTTGAGGGAACGGATATGCAAAATACCCCGATATGATCATTGCACACTGTATAAATGTACCCAAATATCACATTGTACTCCACAAATATATGCAATTATCATGGGTCAATTAAGAAAAAAAATTAAAAACAAATATTTCAGAGATCAAAGAACATTAGAAATTACCAGAAATTGGGGGGGGGGGCAGTAATGAGAAGTTACTGGTTAATGGGTACAGAGTTTATGTTTAGGATGACAAAAAAGTTTTGGAAATAGAGGTAGTGGTTACACATTATTGTGAATGTAATTAATCTGACACAATTTTATGTTTAAAAAATGTTTGAAATGTCAATCCTTATGTTTGTGTGTTTTACCACAACAAAAAAAATGGAAAAAATAATGATTGATGATAAAACATATCATTTTAAAGCTTTATCTGCATGTTTAAAAGTAACCATCCCTCCAGTGAAGCCAGTTCATCTGTATGTTTCCTGCCTTCCCATCAAAATTATGACTGAATATACAATTCTTCAGTCATCTGCAAGTTTTCCTTTCAAGAGTATAAATGTTGCTTATTCCCTTATAGCCTTTAGTAAATGGAAGAGGCAGAGGTCAGCCTATTGGATGTAATTGTATGTTTATTTTTCTGTTTAGAAGGCCTATAATATTTTTCCTTTATTTTGTCAAACATTTGGGCAGATGGGCTTATTCACCAGTATTAGATGTATCTTTTCAGTAGTGAAGAATCCTTTAACTTCATATTTGTTTTCTTCTCTCTGTCTCCCACTACGAGATAATTTTCTTTAATTGTGCCTTCTGTTATTGATTCTGTTCCATTCATTTGGCTTTTTTTCTGTTATGCTGGATCTCTACTCTCTAGTAGAAGCAGAAGTGTGTCTGACTTCATGTCGATCATTTATTTTCTAATTTTCTGCTCTAAGAATTGTCCCTACACTCTGCAAGATGTTATCCAGCTATTCTTCAGATTAATGATGTATTTTCCCAAATTGTTCATTTTGCTCTTTACTGTTTCTCATTGTATATTTTCAATAAGTATTGGTTTCTGAAGATGTAATACAGATATATGGTTAAAACAATCAATCAGTAAATAGAATATTCTGTGAAAATTTCTATATCTAACTAGTCTCCATACCCAATGATGATTGCTGTTTCCAGTTTCTTGTGTATTTCCAGAAATATTCTAAGCATATACATGTATATATGTACATATTTTATTTTTTACACAAGTGGTAATATAACATTCAGACTACCCTGAACCTTGCTACTTTTTTGGCATTCTTAGAAACACCTTTTTTTTTATGTAGAACAGTTTTTTTCCAGATTTGTTGAGGTATGATTGACAAATAAA